>NC_084597.1:5579346-5604346 GCF_033807715.1 Cololabis saira | reverse complement strand
AAGCTTGTATGACTTGCATGTAGATTCTTCAGAACTGGACATTTAGCGGATGAAACCACCCACGACTCTCTATATCAAACCATTCAAAAGTTATGGCAGAAAGTAGGAACTATCAGATATCGACCAATCAGAAGAAGGGGCGGGGCTAATTTGCACCAATTATGGTCAAGGACTCAAAACCGAGTCCGATGACACCACCCACGAGTCTTTATGTTAAACCATTCAAAAGTTATGGCAGAAAGTAGGAACTATCAAATATGGACCAATCAGATGAAGGGGGGGGGCACACTTTTTGGCGTCTATAGTCGCCACGGTAACGCTTTTGACTGAGGAAAGTAATGCGTATCGTTGCAGGATCGAGACGCACATTTTGATGTATAACACACCTGGGTCACGTTAAAGTTCGGGCGAAGAAGCGGCCGAAGGAATGGCATAAATTGCGCCAAAATTACACGATTAATTCAAAATGGACGACTTCCTGTTTGGTTTCGGCCATGGCGCCAAGAGACTTTTCTTTAAGTTGCGACATGATACAGGTGTGTACGGATTTTCGTGCATGAAGTTTTCCAGGGGGCGCTGTTGAGCCATTAGGCCACGCCCATTAATGCAAACCATGAAATATCAGGTTTTTCACCAGGCTTGGCTTGCGTGCAAAATTTGGTGACTTTTGGGGCACGTTTAGGGGGAAAAAAGGCCCTCATTTTGTCGGAAAAATAAAAACGAGAAAAACGAGAAAAAAAAAAACTATTCCTACAGATACAATAGGGCCTTCGCACTGTAAGTGCTCGGGCCCTAATGATAACAAAAGAGTTAAAATAATAAAAAGCACAAGTTGTTAAAAAGTAAGGGCAGTAGAGTCCATCACATTTCTATACAGGCAAAACGTACAAAGACCGGGTCAAATACAGTAGCCTATTACAAAAGTAATCTGTAACAATTCGTACAGTGAATTAAACCAATTTGACAATTCTATGCCACAATGCCTGTTTCCAGGTCTTATTTCACACAACTGACGAGAATTACGTTTCTATACGGTCAAAACGTACAAAGACCGGGTCAAATACAGTATTAAAAAAGTCTTTGGTCCTGGTCTTGCCTCGACAGTCTCTGGCCGAGACAAGACCAGGACCAAAGACTGTCAAGACCAGGACCAGGAGACGTGGTCTCTCACTGGAGAGACCACGTCTCTCCAGTGTTGGCGTCGCTCCATTGGCTACTTGTAAAATTCAGAATCCAATTAAAAATGTTATTACTTGCATATAAAGCCCAAAACGGCTTAGCTCTGCATTATTTACAAAACCTGATAGTGCCTTATGTTCCTGGCAGAGCTCTCCGCTCCCAGAGTGCAGGTTTACTCGTAGTTCCTAGAGTATCTAAATGTAGATTTGGAGGGCGGGCGTTCTGCTATCAGGCACCATTACTATGGAACCGACTTCCAATCTGGGTTAAGGAGGCTGACACCACCTCCACCTTTAAAACTAAACTTAAAACCTTTCTGTTTAGTAAAGCCTATAGTTAGTGTTTAGTAAACCTCTAGCTGGTGTTGGTAAATCTCTAGGTAGTGTAAAACTCTAGTGTGTTAGAGTCAGTAGTCATAGTTGCAGCTATAGAACAAGACTATAATAGTTAGTCTCAAATATAGCTTCGCGGTAGATATGCTGCTATAGGCTTATGCTGCAGGGGGGCACCGACATGATCCGCTGGGCGGTGCCTCTCACCCTTCCTCTCCTCTCCTTTTCCCTTCCTCTCTTCTCCATTTCCATTTTTATTTATTATAAATATCTCATAGCCATCATTTTTGTCCATCGTTCCTGTAGTTTCTTGTGCTGGCCCCCCTTTTTCCTCTTTTGTGCATGTTTGCAGGCCGGAGCCTCGGGAGCTGCGTTCTGGCCTGCGGTCCCGGTCCCCTCCCCCCATCCCCGGTTGCTGCTTCCACCTGCCTGCTGTGTGCTGCTGACGTCCCTGACCCCCCAGTCTGGCCTTCGGCAGGAGGGTCTCCCCTTATGATCCTGGTCCTGCTCAAGGTTTCTTCCCTCCTAAAGGGGAGTTTTTCTTGCCACTGTTTGGCTTAAGGCTTTTCTCCCACTAGGGGAGTTTTTACCTGCCATTGTTTATGTAATAATTGCTCGGGGGTTTATGTTCATGTGAGCAAGCGTCTAGAGACAACATCTGTTGTATTAGACGCTATATAAATAAAATTGAATTGAATTTAATTTAATTGAACCAAAGACTGTCAAGACCAGGACCTAAACCTGCCTGATGCAGACAGCGTTCAGCCGACTGATTATGACTTGAAAAAGTTTCATACAGTAAAAGGGATCATTTTAATTTATATGTCAACGTTACAGTTTCGTGTTGAGAATAAGTTTAGGAAATGTAATTGGATGACAAAAAGCTGACAATGAGATACCGAGGATTTCCTGAAAGTATTCCTCTGCCATGCCCCATGACAGCCATTCATTCCACCTTAAGAAAAGAGCTAACAAAAGGACTAAAGGATACGTCTCTCTCTGCTTCTGTGCTGACACATCCAGATACACCAAACCCACCGTCTGTACTGCAAAGAAGAATTTGGGGCTTAGATAGGAAATGCTAAAGTTTTGCTCTGGGCTTTGAATGTCACTAAAGGTGGGTTCGTTGCCATGGCAGCGCATATTTTTTTGTCCAGGGCAGGATATGTTCAAGGCAGGAGAAAAATAAATACAAAGGCATTGACTGACCTCTATATTTGCCATGTTGGATGTCAAATCACAAAACTATTTAAGAAATGCGAACAAAATAGTTTTGCATCCATGGTTTTTTTCCACTTAACTAAACCTCCTAATTTAAAATAAACTGTACTTCAAGATTATATCTTTTTTTTCTTTATAGCTCCCGAGACCCTTCAACTTGGTGTCAGATACCATAAAAATCCACCTGCAACACATTAATTTAATGGAAAAACACAGCCATAATTAGGGGCAGTGATAGCGATAAGCCTCTTAATTTACTCATTCAGTCAGCATTTTTATTTTTTATTTTTTGCAAGCTATACTTCCTGGCTTTGGCTGCAGACTTTGGTGCTTCTATCCTGTATTACATTTCTGATGACCAAGCTCGACCAGGGACCGCGGAGTTTACAGAAGACAATTCGATAAAAGTAAGTTCAACACAGGTAAGCATCTTTAAAATGAGTTTCTGCAATAAAGTAGAAACTTCTCATTACTGGGAGCAACACAGAGATGTTACTGAGGGGAGTGGATGCTACTTAAATTAGTAACCAGATAAAGAAAAAAGACGTTTTTTTAACAAAACTAAGCTAAAAAGGGTTATTTAACCTTTTCCTTCTTTTCTCCCTTCCTTTTCTCCCATCCTTCCATCCTTCTTTTCTCCCTTCCTTCCTTCTCTCTTTCCTTCTTTTCATTCTTCCTTCCTTCCTTCCTTCCTTCTTCTCTTCCTCCTTCCTTGACCTGATGACAGCACAAGAGTTAATCTTCTCACTGAATCTGGTGAAAATGTTCCTGGGTTTGTTTCCACCATCTTGATGAACTACAACCTGTGACTTTTAACAGCCTTGATGTTTCCTGTTTGCTTGGTAAGATTGAACAACTAGGGGCTTTTAACCCTCGTACTGTCTTTGGGTCAAAATGACCTAATTCTCCTGTCCTTCCTTCCTCCTGCTCTCTCCTTCCTTCTTCCCTTCCCGTTTCCTTCCTTCCTTCCTTCCTTCCTTCCTTCCTTCCTTCCTTCCTTCCTTCCTTCCTTCCTTCCTTCCTTCCTTCCTTCCTTCCTTCCTTCCTTCCTTCCTTCCTTCCTTCCTTCCTTCCTTCCTCTTGTTCTCTCCTTCCTTCTTCCCTTCCCGTTTTCTTCCTTCCTTCTTCCCTTCTTCCCTTCCTTCCTTCCTTCCTTCCTTCCTTCCTTCCTTCCTTCCTTCCTTCCTTCCTTCCTTCCTTCCTTCCTTCCTTCCTTCATTCTTTTGCAAGCCAGGCCTGGCGTAAAGTTTGATATTTAATGGTTTGCATTAATGGGCGTGGCCTAATTTCTCAACAGCGCCCCCTAGAAAACTTTGTTCCTCAAGCCCCACAATGCGGTTTGACGTACATGCACGAAAATCGGTACACTCCTGTATCATGTCGCAACTTAAAGAAAAGTCTCTTGGCGCCATGGCCGAAACCGAACAGGAAGTCGGCCATTTTGAACATTTTGAATTAATCGCGTAATTTTGGCGCAATTTATGCCATTCCTCCGGCAGTTAATACGGCCCGAACCGTAACGTGAACCCAGATGTGTTATACATCAAGATGTGCATCTCCATCCTGCAACAACGCGCATTACTTTTCTCAGTCAAAAGCGTTACCGTGGCGACGCTAAACGCCAAAAAGCGCGCCCCCCCCCTTCATCTGATTGGTCCATATTTGATAGTTCCTACTTTCTGCCATAACTTTTGAATGGTTTGACATAAAGACTCGTGGGTGGTGTAATCGGACTCGGTTTTGAGTCCTTGAACATAATTGGTGCAAATTAGCCCTGCCCCTTCTTCTAATTGGTCAATATTTGATAGTCCCTACTTTCTGCTATAAGTTTTGAATGGTTTGGTATCGAGAGTCGTGGGTGTTTCATCCGCTAAATGTCCAGGCCTGAAGAATCTACATCAAGTCATACAAGCTTCCACTGCAGCCTGAACGTGCACAAGGGTGCGGGGGCCCGTTCATCGCTGCTTGCAGCTTTAATTCTTCTTGCTGCATTATGGACAAGAACATTGAATGTTTGCAAACTTTCTCATGCACGCACTCTGTGCTCTGTAACAACATAAGGAAAATCACAAAACGTCTCCTGTTAGCAACCAGACTCAACAGTGACTAGCTACATAGCAGCCTTGCGGCGCTCTCAGGCTGCAACAACTTCTCCTCTACTTACAAATTTATGCATGACAGATAATATTTTAACAGTTCTGCGATATAACAAAATGACTACAACAAACGTACAATTATTTTAAGTAACATGAATTCACTCTTACCACTTAAACAATGAAATTACTGAGAGCAGCAAAAATGCGTACCTTGCTGGTTAAAGTCACGGAGCAAGGTGGAAGTTTAGAAATTAAAATACTCCTTATACTTCCGGTAATAGTTAGAGACCTATTTCCTGACGTTTATGTGTTGAACTTCATGAACATTAACAAGAACATGTTCACTAATACCTACAGAAGAGTATTAGGGCGAGGCAAGAGAAAAATAAAAATAATATTTTAGAGGAGGAAGATTTTTTTTCATTATGCATTTCGAGAAAAAAGTCAAAATGTTGAGAAAAAAGTTGAAATAAATAAAGTCAAAATTTCGTGAATAAAGTTGAAATGTTGAGAAAAAAGTCGAAATTTCAGATTTTTTTCTCGAAATTGTATTTCAACATTAACCTCAACATTTCAACTTTTTTCTCGACGTTTCAACTTTTTTCTCGAAGTGTATAATGAAAAAAATGTTCCCTTCTCAAATATGTTTCTCTTGCTTGGCCCTAATACTCTTCCCTAAATACCCTTTTCTCCCTGCATATTAACAGCTCTCAAAAGAAATACAAGAAAACATGACAGCAAAAACATTGCCCTTCAAAATAAAAGCGTGCACTTCGCTGCCTTGTTCATTATAAGGCGAAACAACATCACACCTCTACATCAGCAAAATGCCAGAACTGAGCCACTGTATCAGATATGTCCTTACCCGCCCTCACCCGCCCCAAACAAAACACAGCCTGGACATTATTTCCATCCTACCAGCTAGTTTTAATACAGTACTTCATGTTCTGTATTAAAGGTTGTTTCTTTTAGGTCTTTTGTTTACGTAGGCACTTTTGGCGATTTGCTTATCGTATCCAGGTCAGAGTCAAGAGCATGTTTGCTCAGGATAAGTTCCTCTGCTCTAGCCTTTTTGCCTTTAGTTCAAAGTTAAACAGCTGTGTGATGACTGTTGATGTTGATTAAAATTAAGTTATGCGTAAACTCTCTGTTCAGCATTACACGTAGCACCCGGAGGAAATTATAGTTAATTAAAGCTGCAAGCAGCGATGAACGGGCCCTCGCACCTTTGTGCACGTTCAGGCTGCAGTGGAAGCTTGTATGACTTGATGTAGATTCTTCAGACCTGGACATTTAGCGGATGAAACCAGCCACGACTCTTTATGTCAAACCATTCAAAAGTTATGGTAGAAAATAGGAACTATCAAATATGGACCAATCAGATGAAGGGTGGGCGCGCTTTTTGGCGTCTATCGTTGCTACGGTAACGCTTTTGACTGAGAAAAGTAATGCGCGTCGTTGCAGGATCAAGACGCACATCTTGATGTATAACACATCTGGGTGCACGCTACGGTTCGGGCCGCATTAACAGCCGAAGAAATGGCATAAATTGCACCAAAATTACACAATTAATTCAAAATGGCCGACTTCCTGTTGGGTTTCGGCCATGGCGCCAAGAGACTTTTCTTTAAGTTGCGACATGATACAGGTGTGTAAATTTGTTATTTTAATTGTGTCTTGCTGCTTCTAATGCTGATGTAAAGCACTTTGAATGACCTTGTGTTAAATTGTGCTATACAAATAAACATCCTTTGCCTTGCCTTGCCTAATTTGAAATATTTGAAATATGCATTAATTACCGTATTTTCGCGACCATACGGCGCACTGTGTGGAAAGGCGCACCCTCAGTTTTGTGTGTCATTTTTGGTTTTAAAACACACATACGGCGCACCGACCCAAAAGGCGCCGTCTAAGGAGACGGAGCTGCACACACGCGCGCTGCAAAACACACGCGCAAAACTTAGTTTGATATTTTATTTCACTTTTCACATCAATCAAACCCTTCAAAGGTTCATATTCTGTTTCTGCATTAAAGAATTAAAAAAAAACCACTGGGGCGCCGCACATAAACCTGTCTCAGCCACTCGACCATCTCTTCATCCATCCAGCCCTTTTCATTTCACTCTGGCTGGAAAAGTCTCTTTAGGGAACGCTTTTC
Source organism: Cololabis saira (assembly GCF_033807715.1). NCBI lineage: Eukaryota > Metazoa > Chordata > Actinopteri > Beloniformes > Belonidae > Cololabis > Cololabis saira. Next base: position 5,597,360 of record NC_084597.1, on the reverse strand, counting down.
TTTTAAAAATCACCATAGCCGGCAGTTTCTGTCCACCAGCGTGGCAGGCAAGCACGAGAGTAAATAAACTTTTCATACCCCGTTGTGCTGCGGATCCTGACCGCGGCGGTCCCAGGTCCCGCTCCGCCCCCCCCCGCGCTGGACCGGGTCCGCTCCCCGTCTGCTCCCTCGCGCTGGACTGGGTCCCGGGTCTCGGTCTGCCCCCCCTCCCCCCGTGCTGGTCCCGCGGCGGTCCCGCGTCCCGGGACCCTCGCGCTGGACCCGCTCACACACGCGCTGTCGGGGAGCCGGTACCGGGGGTTGTATGCGACTGAGCTCCGTTAATTCAGCTGCGCCAGTCCGAATTTCCAGACCTGTCTCAGCTTCTTGATCATCATCCCTTCATCCAGACACCCCTTTTCATTCGCCCTTATAATGACTCCGGCTGGAAACGTCTTATGCAAAGTTTTTCTTTTAAAAATCACCATAGGTTTCTGTCCATCAGCTGCGCCAGTCAAGCGCAACATAAACGAGAATGTGTGTGTTTCGTGCCGCGAATACACACACGCGCATGTCGGGATCCGGTACCGGGTTTGTAACCGACAGATTTGGCTGCAAATCTCGGAGTGTGAAGCTGATCTGACCTGGGGCAGACCCCAGAAATCTCTGCTCTTAAAGCGGCCGGGAACCAGGTCATCGGACCCCGCTTTGGGAACCAGGAAGTCGGCTGCAGCAGCGCGCATCACCGCGCTGCTGCAGCCGCGGCTTTAACCGGGGAATGTGGACGGTTCCGACCGGCCGGGACCGGAGGAGCCCACATGGACTGGTAGTAGGGGCTCCCGGGGAAAGAGCACCGGCATTTCAGCCGGATCTGCCCCCGGGGAGGCGGCGATCAGAGCCGCAAACCCACGGCAGGTGCTTCCTCGGTTCCGACATGCAAAACACACACAAGTGTGCTTATTTAAAAATATAGCGGAGCAAAACTTAGTTTGATTGTATTTTATTTCACTTTACACATCAAGCAAATCCTTAAAAGTCTTCATCATCTGTTTCGCATTAAACAGCTCAGTGGAGTCTCATTCACGTCGTAACTCACTGGGGCTTCACCCGCCCCCTCTTTTTACCTTTCTCATGGTGGCCGGCCTTACATTACCGTAATTCAGGTAATAGACACGGCGCACTGTTTCATAAGGCGCCCGGCACATTAAAAAAAAAAAAAAAAAAAAAAAAATGTGTGCCTTATGGTCGCGAAAATACGGTAGTAGGAATGGGTGATATTTTACCGTTTACGATAAACCGTCAAAAAAATTCCCCACGGTAAGAATTTGTATCTCACGGTAAAAATGATAAATTCCTGTTGATGACGTTTTTGTGTAAAACTGATTTATGGTTCTGCATTAAATACGTGAAGGAAGGAAGGAAGGTAGGAAGGAAGGAAGGAAGGAAGGAAGGAAGGAAGGAAGGAAGGAAGGAAGGAAGGAAGGAAGGAAGGAAGGAAGGAAGGAAGGAAGGAAGGAAGGAAGAGAGCAGGAGGAAAGAAGGAAGGAAAGGAAAAAAGAAAGAAGAAAGAAAGAAAGAAAGAAAGAAAGAAAGAAAGAAAGAAAGAAAGAAAGAAAGAAAGAAAGAAAGAAAGAAAGAAAGAAAAAAATTCCCGTCGATGAAGTTTTTGTGTAATCGGATCTGAGAGCGAGACAGATTTATAGTTGAAAAGGTGGAGTTGAAATGGTATTTTTTTTATCATCATTTTTATCGTTATCGGGATAAATGCCAGAAATTATCGTGATAATTTTTTCGTCCATACCGCCCATCCCTAGTAATTAGTATATTCAGTCAAACCTCTGCTGCTTCCTGATTCTCCTCTTCCTTCCTGCAGACTCTGCTTCTGTTTGCAACAATAGCCACATTTTGCCAACAGTAATCTTCCACAAAATTTAAATATGCATCTTTACACCAAGCCGTAAATAAAATGCTCTCCTGTCTGCATTCGGGATATTGGACTATGAGGGGGCCGGCATGTTTTTGAAAACAGTGGGCCGCCTTCCAAATTACCCACTGGGCATGGAGCGACACAACAAGCTGTGCTCTGGAGAGAGCTTGTAATAGATTACAGCGATTCCCTTTGGACATGGCGTTGGGCAGGTGGCGGCTTAGTTGGTGCAACACACGGCAATGAATTTACCATTTCCTGCCCTGCCATCTGACTATAAATCATACAGTTCGACAGCACATTTTTAATAAGCAGAGAGGCAATTAAGTAAATTGAAATGAGAATTAGAAACAACTGTCTTTGCAGGTTATTGTTTTCATTAACCTGAAAGACTCAGACACAGACAGACATATGCATAAATGCATTGTTAAAAGAAAAGAATGATAATATACATCTGGAAAATGACTAAATGATTGATTTAGATTCGTTTATAAAACCCCCACATGAATAGAGATTCAACAATAAAAGTCCTCTGCTCAGTTTATTTTTGTGTTGACTGAACAGCTACATTCACAGCACGAGGTCAGAGGTCACTGATTCATGCAAAACATCCTACTGCATCATTACAATGTTAGACAACAACTGTGACAACAATCCAAACAGAAAAACCAGTACATTGTTGCTCTTGCTCCTTCCTCATGTGAAAGTTACGAATGTAAAACACTAAATGTATGCAATAATTATTTTGGATGCCTTTAATTTACATACAATGTACATTATTTATGTGCATATACTGTATTTATCTGATGATACAAACCTTTTTATATCACATAATAACATTCATGAACTCCAAGACCTCCTTAATAATGAGCTCTCTATAGTGCACATTTGGTTTAAAGCAGGGGTTAGCAACCCGCGGCTCCAGAGCCGCATGCGGCTCTTTAGCGCCGCCCTAGTGGCTCCTGGAGCTTTTTCAAAAATGTTTGACCTTTTTTTCCCTTTTTTTTCTATTTTTTTCTTATTTTTTTTCTCTTTTTTCCTTTTCTTTCTCTTTTTTCTTACTTTTTCCTTTCCTTTTTAATCTCGATATTTCGACTTTTTTCTCAAATTTTGACTTTTTCCTCAACATTTCGACTTTTTTCTCGGCATTTCGACTTTTTTCTCGACATTTCGTTATAACTAATATATGAATGAATGAATGAATTGTTTATTTCGGTTACATTACATTATTTGCAATTCAAACTGTGTGTGTGTAAATGACAAAACACTTTCATACAAGTTCCTGCGTCATCAGTTTCACACAAAAAATAATAATAAACTCTGTAACCGAAAAAGGAATAGGCTGAAGCCAAAGCTTATATTTGCCTACCCTGTACTTTCAATTATACTTACAATACTTACAAATAAATATAGAAACATGCAGCATGTGTTGCCTTCATTGTAAGGCTGATACAAGACTTTTCATTTTTTGCGGCTCCAGACATATTTGTTTTTTGTGTTTTTAGTCTAATATGGCTATTTCAACATTTTGGGTTGCCGACCCCTGGTTTAAAGTAAATAAACTAAATTTGGCCTTTCAGATTTTAATAAATGATGAAGAAATGAAGAGAGTAAACTCTACAAAGTTCCTTGGGGTCCTCATTGATGACTGTTTAAATTTTAAATGTCATATAGATCAACCTTGTGAAAAAACTATCCAAATATGTCGGTCTGTTTTTCAAACTGAGACACCTGCTTCCACGCTCTGCCCTTCTCACTCTTTATAAAACCTTGTTTGAACCACATTTAAATTACTGCAATATTATTTGGTGTAATACTTACCCCAGTCATCTAAAAAAAATTGAAGTTTTACAGAAAAAAATTATCCGTGCCATCTCTTGGACTGAATTTAATTCACCTACTCGACATCTGTTTGCCCACTATGGTATTCTTCGCCTCAAAGAATATAACTAATTCCATAATGCATGTACAATATATCAGGTGGACTCAGGTTTGAATCCCAGACTAACTCAACTCATCCCAATCTCCGTTGGTCCCCAGCACACCCACAATACTAGACACAAACACCTCATTATAGGGAAAAAACGTAAACTTGTGGGAACAAGTTTGAGTGTTGTGTGTCGGGGAAACACAGATTTGGAATGAGCTGAATGATAACCTTAAAAAGTCACAGTCCATCTCCATATTTAAACGGCAGTTAAAGAATCAATTGTTAAGCTCATATATATAAACGTACACTCCGGGATCACTAAATGTTTCATGTTAAGCTTTGTAATGTGATATGTTGTATGTAAGTGGTAGTCTAGTACAGGGATCAGCAACCCGCGGCTCTAGAGCCGCATGTGGCTCTTTAGCGCCGCCCTAGTGGCTCCTGGAGCTTTTTCAAAAATGTTTGACCTTTTTTTTTCTTTTTTTCTTTTTTTTTTTTCTATTTTTCTTATTTTTTCCTTTTTTTCTCTTTTTTTCTTCCTTTTTCCTTTCCTTTTTGATCTCGACATTTAGAAATTTTGACTTTTTTCTCAACATTTCCACTTTTTTCTCGACATTTCCACTTTTTTTTGAGATTGTACTTCAACAGTAATATCGACATTTCCACTTTTTTCTTGACATTTCCACATTTTTCTTGACATTTTGACTATTTCCTCAACATTTCGACTTTTTTCTCGACATTTTGACTTTTTTCTCAACATTTCTCCTTTCGCATTTTGCCTTCATTCTAAGGCTTATACAAGACTTTTCATTCTTTGCGGCTCCAGACATATTTGTTTTTGTGTTTTTGCTCCAATATGGCTCTTTCAACATTTTGGGTTGCCGACCGCTGGTCTAGTATAATGTGCATGTTGTTTTGTTGTGTTATGTATGTATTCCTGCCTACTGTATGTATGTTCATTGGCTCCTACCATAAGCTTTTGTTAGCTTCTCCAGGAGACCAATTCACATGTGTGAGTGTGAATAAATAAATAATAAAAAAATAAAAAATAAAATAAAGGTGTTGGAGAACCTGGGAACTGCCTGAAATGACCTTGGGAATCATTGCTCTGTATGTATTCTGGATCTGCTACATATTTCAAATTATTTGTATATACTGCACTGAACATGCATAATTTTGAAAATGTATAATAAAAAGAATGTTATAAAAAAGAAAACTATACTGCAATGCATCGGTAAAGGATTATTTAAAGTTCCTGATTGTGTACAAAATAAAATGTGTCCTTGCAATGAAGTTATTTATTTGTGCCCGGATAAAAGCGCCTGCAGCAGGAACCACCTGTCCGTACCTGGCCGGCTTCCTCTCCCGTAAAGTCGCAGCCTGACAGGTGGTTAATCAGCTCAGATGGTTACCTGGAACGCTCGTATTTCCCCCAGCTTTTCTGACAGCGAGACACTACCTATGGGATCTACGTGATGCAAAATTAATTAAGCCTGATTAATCTTGTATGTGACCTGATGGAGGGAAAAAAAAGATGAATATAACTTTGAATTTGAAAAAGATCTACCTGCTTCCCTGGGTAGATCTGGGTGGCACAAGGAACTATTTTATTTTCAGTTTTGCAATGTATACAAACATATCAATATACCAACAGTATACATAATATAAGGTAAGGCATGAAGGATAAACTTCCTTACCGTATCAAAGAATTACGGAAGAGTATTTAGGGCCAGGCAGGAGAAAAATAAAAATAATAATTTAGAGGAGGAGGATTTTTTTTTCATTATTTACTTCGAGAAAAAAGTTGAAATGTTGAGAAAAAGTCGAAATGGTCAAGGATAATGTTGAAGTACAATTTCGAGAAAAAAGTCGTAATGTCAAGAAAAAAGTTGTAAAAAGGCAAAATTTCGACTTTATTCTTGAAATTGTATTTCAACATTAATCTCAACATTTCAACTTTTTTCTCGAAGTGCACAATAAAAAAGAGTTCATGCACACCTATGGACATACATGTTGTGTGTGTGTGTGTGTGTGTGTGTGTGTGTGTGTGTGTGAGAGAGAAATAGAGTGAGTGAGTGTGTGTCTGTGTTTGAGTGACTGAATGAGTGAGTCTATGCATGTCCTCTGCATGTAGAGTAAAAACTGTGGGAGTATGATGATAATGTATGGAAGAAAGTGGAAAAATCTTGAAGGCTTGGAGCTTGAAGTGAGCGATGACATGATTGCACATGTGCGTGTGTCTGTATGTGTGTGTCCATTTGCCCAGATGATAATCATATGTCCAAACAACAGTTAATCCAATACATTTAGAAATTAAAATATATAATTAAAGCTGCAAGCAGCGATGAACGGGCCCTCGCACTCTTGTGCTCGTTGAGGCTGCAGTGGAAGCGCTTTTATGACTTGCATGTAGATTCTTCAGGCCTGGACATTTAGCGGATGAAACCACCCACGACTCTATATAAAACCATTGAAAAGTTATTGCAGAAAGTAGGAACTATCACATATTGACCAATCAGAAGAAGCGGTGGGGCTAATTTGCACCAATTATGGTCGAGGACTCAAAACCGAGTCCGATGACACCACCCACGACTCTGTATGTCATACCATTCAAAAGTTATGGCAGAAAGTAGGATCTATCACATATCGACCAATCAGAAGAAGGGGCGGGGCTAATTTAGGCCAATGAAGGTCAAGTACTCAATACCGAGTCCGATGACACCACCCACGACTCTGTATGTCGTACCATTCAAAAGTTATGCCAAAAAATAGGGACCATCAAATATCGACCAATCAGAAGAAGGGGTGGGGCTAATTCTTGCCAATGAAGGTCAAGTACTCAATACCGATTCCGATGACACCACCCACAACTCTCTATATAAAACCATTGAAAAGTTATTGCAGAAAATAGGAACTATCACATGTTTTGTTTGAATCAAGATGCAGCTAGTGGCAGCACGTTGCAGCAGCTCCGTCGATTTGTTTTATTTATTGTCTGTTTTACCTATTTTGGACTATTTTTTACTTCAGTCCTGTTTTTCTGTGAAAACTTGTTCTTTCTTCTATCTTCTATCGGGCGGCATCATGTTTGCAAAAACAGTGAGGCTGGCCCTTTTATTTTTACTATTTTTCACCTGCTTCATCACCCCAGCAACCACCGAAACAGGAAGTAAACGCTCCATTGTTCACAGTCGTGATCAGCTGTTAGCCCTCTGTAGCCAAGGGAAGCTAACCGGCTACAAGCCCGACGTTCCCCCCGAGCTGAAGAGGAGGAAAAGGGGACAACGCTCGGGTGTTATGTGCCGGAAAAAGAAGAAGCGCTTCAAGCCCACACTCCTCACCATCATCACCGGGAATGTGAGATCCATCGGGAATAAGATGGATGAGCTAACGGCGCTAGCACGGCATCAACGGGAATACCGGGAATGTAGCATGATGCTGTTCACAGAGCCGTGGCTAACAGAGCAAACACTGGACTCTGGCGTCACTCTGGATTTAATCTCATAAGGGCAGACAGGACACGGGACAGCGGTAAGAGGAAAGGAGGGGGGGTTGCTGTGTTTGTGAACGATAGATGGTTTAACCCTGGGCACATCACTATTAAAGAACAACTCTGCAGCGTGGACATTGAGCTGCTATCCATTAGCATGAGGCCACTCTACCTGCCGCGGGAACTCTCGCATGTTATCGCGATAACTGCGTACGTTCCCCGCTCTGCTAATGCCGACGCAGCCCGTGATGTCCTGCACAGCAGTGTGAGCAGGCTGCAAACACAGCATGCCCTCTTCTTAATTACCGGGGACTTTAATCATGCATCCCCTTCATCCACACTGCCAACCTTCAGCCAGTACGTCACCTGCAACACCAGAGGAGATAAAACACTGGACCTTTTTTATGCCAACCTCAAGGAGGCATATACATCATCCCCCCTTCCACCCCTGGGAAGATCTGATCACGATCTGATACACCTTCTCCCCCTGTAGTGGCGTCAATTCAGTCAAAGCTAAGGTATGGCAAGGTTACGAGTCACAGAACTTAACTGGAGTATCAATCAACACGTCCAGCAAATACTCATCACAGAGTCTGCTATGTAGCTGATCTGTGTGGTCAAGAAAATTGGAACTTTTTGAAATGCAGTCTCGCTCACTGCAAAAACTCAAAATCTTACCAGGAATATTTGTCTTATTTCTAGTAAAAATGTCTAATTTTTAGTCAAAAAATCTCATTGCACTTAAAACAAGAGTCATCACCAGAAAAATAACTTATTTGACCATTTTCACCTGTTTCAAGTAAGTTTTCACTTGAAATAAGTAGAAAAATCTGCCAGTGGGACAAGATTTATCTTCTCATTACAAGCAAAACAATCTTGTTCCACTGGCAGATTTTTCTACTTATTTTAAGTGAAAATCTACTTGAAACAGGTGAAAATGGTTGTTTTTGAATCTTGTCTTAAATGTAATGAGATTTTTTTTACTAAAATTTAGACATTTTAACTAGAAATAAGACAAATATTCTCGTTAAGATTTTGAGTTTTTGCAGTATATAATAACTAGTGAAATCGATCATGTTGTTCTGATTTGCATTTGTAGTATCTATATGTATTAAGTAATAGAATAATCAATACAAATAGACACAGAGTAATTCCATAAATGTATTTAAAAAACAAACATTTACATTTTCCCTTGGAGCCGAGGTGTGGCGGCTGCCGTACCTTCATAACCAATTGACGCCCCTGCTGTATCAGCCTCTGGTACACAGACAACCAGCAGTCACCCACACCAGACGGATCTGGTCTCCGGAGACTCTTCAGGACTGTTTTGAGACTACGGTGTGGGATGTGTTCTGGGACGTAGCAACTTCAGACCTGCACTGGACAGGGATCAGGAGTGGGTGAATGACCTGAACCGGTTCTTCAACCGTTTTGAACAACCAGACACCCCTCCCACCACCCACCCACCCCTGATGCAACTTCTTCCCCCGACGGGAGTCTCTGCTGCTCCAAGGACTCTCACCTCAACCCCCCTCCCTGCTACTCCACCTCCACAACCCCCCAAGCCCACTCTCAACTCCACCACCTGTGGACTCTTACAAGTACCTGGGTGTTCACCTGAGCAATAAACTGGACTGGACTGTAAATACTCAGGCACTTTATAAGAAAGGCCAAAGCCGACTCCACCTGCTGCGCAGACTGAGTTCCTTCGGAGTGAGGGACGGCCTCCTGAGGACCTTCTATGACTGTGTGGTGCCGTCGGCCATCTTTTATGGTGTGGTCTGCTGGAGCAGCAGCATCACTGCAGCAGAGAGGAAGAGACTGGACAAGGTGGTGAGGAAAGCCAGCTCTGTCCTGGGCTGCAGTCTCCACCCAGTGGAGGTGGTGGGGGAGAGGAGGATGGTGGCTAAGCTGTCCTCCATCATGGATAATGTCTCCCACCCCCTTCATGAGACTGTCAGAACCCTGGAGAGATCCATCAGTGACCGCTTCGTCACCCGCGATGCGTCACTGAGAGGCATCACAGGTCCTTCCTCCCCGCTGCCATCAAACTTTATAATCAGGCCTGCTTTCAGTAGATCGGACAATAATAACATGTGCAATAACATAAGATGTGCAATATCATATGTGCAATATCTGCCAGTCTACCTCACACACACTACCTGCTTTTTTTGCACTGTTTCTTTTCTTTCAATCTACTGTATATACTGCTCATATTTCTGTAATTATACATATTTTATATATATTTTTTATTTTTACTTTTTAGACTCTTTTTACCCCTCCCCTGCATGTGTGTATTAAATGTACTGCTGCCAACAAAGTACGTTTCCCCACTGAGGGAGAAAATAAAGGATTATCTTATCTTATCTTATCTTATCGACCAATCAGAAGAAGGGATGTGCCTAATTTGCACCAATTACGGTCAAGGACTCAAAACCGAGTCCAATTGTAAGGTTAATCAACCTTTTTGAACAAGTTTGTACTTATGAAACCATTAGAAACAGAATCAAGTCAGTTTTGGGGAGCTGACTGTTAGTCCTCATGCTTATCACATGTTAAAAGATGAGGGCAGCCCTTCCTGTGTTCCGTCAGGGTTTTGGGCTGTCCCACAAATACCCCATTGTCAGTTGAACCATCTGTTCAAAACCTCCAACAAAGGTCCCGTTTTTAGTTGACCCCTTGACCCTTTGTATTTTTTAAAGACGTCTGTTGCTCTGACATTCCAGATTAGTTGCTTTTTAACTGAACTATCACATGTGTGTTTTCTACCCCCAACGTCTGTTCATTGTCCATTATCTATACACTGACAGTCCATATATGGTCATTTCCTGTTTCTCACTCACTCACTCACTCATCTTCTCCCGCTTTTCCGTTACCGGGTCGCGGGGGCAGCAGCCTCAGCAGGGAGGCCCAGACTTCCCTCACCCCAGACACCTCCTCCAGCTCTTCCGGGGGGAGTCCGAGGCGTTCCCAGGCCAGCCGAGAGACATAGTCTCTCCAGCGTGTCCTGGGTCTTCCCCGGGGTCTCCTCCCGGTGGGACATGCCTGGAACACCTCCCTAGGGAGGCGTCCAGGAGGCATCCGGTACAGATGCCCAAGCCACCTCAGCTGACTCCTCTCAATGTGGAGGAGTAGCGGCTCGACTCCGAGCTCCTCCCGGGTGACCGAACTCCTCACCCTATCTCTAAGGGAGCGTCCAGCCACCCTGCGGAGGAAACTCATCTCGGCCGCTTGTATCCGCGATCTTGTCCTTTCGGTCACTACCCAAAGTTCATGACCATAGGTGAGGGTAGGGGCGTAGATTGACCGGTAAATCGAGAGCTTCGCCTTTCGACTCAGCTCCCTCTTTACCACGACGGTCCAGTACATCGACCGCATTACTGCGGACGCTGCACCGATCCGCCTGTCAATCTCACGCTCCATTGTTCCCTCACTCGTGAACAAGATCCCGAGATACTTGAACTCCTCCACCTGAGGCAGGACTTCTCCACCCACCCGGAGAAGGCATGCCACCCTTTTCCGGTCGAGAACCATGGCCTCGGTCTTGGAGGTGCTGATTCTCATCCCTGCCGCGTCGCACTCGGCCGCAAACCGCCCCAGCACATGCTGGAGGTCCCGGTCTGATGAAGCCAACAGGACAACATCATCTGCAAAAAGCAGAGATGAAATCCTGAGGTTCCCAAACCGGATCCCCTCCGGCCCCTGGCTGCGCCTAGAAATCCTGTCCATAAAAATTATGAACAGGACCGGTGACAAAGGGCAGCCCTGCCGGAGTCCAACATGCACCGGGAACAAGTCTGACTTACTGCCGGCAATGCGAACCAGACTCCTGCTTCGATCATACAGAGACCGGACAGCCCTTAGTAGAGGGCCCCGGACTCCATACTCACTCAGCACCCCCCACAGAATGGCACGAGGGACACGGTCAAATGCCTTCTCCAGATCCACAAAACACATGTAGACTGGTTGGGCAAATTCCCATGAACCCTCGAGCACCCTGCGGAGGGTATAGAGCTGGTCCAGTGTTCCACGACCGGGACGAAAACCGCATTGTTCCTCCTGAATCCGAGGTTCGACTATCGGCCGTAATCTCCTCTCCAGTACCCTGGCGTAGACTTTCCCCGGGAGGCTGAGAAGTGTGATCCCCCTGTAGTTGGAACACACTCTCCGGTCCCCCTTTTTAAACAGAGGGACCACCACCCCGGTTTGCCACCCCAGCGGTACTGTCCCCTTCCTCCATGCAATGTCGCAGAGGCGTGTCAGCCAAGACAGCCCTACGACATCCAGAGACTTGAGGTACTCAGGGCGAATCTCATCCACCCCCGGTGCCCGGCCACCGAGGAGCTTACGAACCACCTCGGTGACCTCGGCTTGGGTGATGGATGAGCACGCCTCCGAGCCCCAACCCTCTGCTTCCTCAGTGGAAGGCATGTCAGTCGGGTTAAGGAGATCCTCAAAGTATTCCTTCCACCGTCCGACAATGTCCCCAGTCGAGGTCAACAGCTCCCCACCAGCACCATAAATGGTGCCGGCAGAGTACTGCTTCCCCCTTCTGAGGCGCCGAACGGTCCTCCAGAATTTCCTCGAGGCCGACCGAAAGTCCTCCTCCATGGCCTCCCCGAATTCCTCCCAGACCCGAGTTTTTGCCTCCAAGACTGCCCGAGCCGCGGCCCGCTTGGCCTGCCGGTACCTATCTACTGCGTCAGGAGTCCCACCGGCCAACATAGCCCGGTAGGACTCCTTCTTCAGTCTGACGGCATCCTGTACTTCCGGTGTCCACCACCGGGTTCTAGGATTGCCGCCACGACAGGCACCGGAGACCTTGCGTCCACAGCTTCGAGCCGCCGCGTTGACAATGGAGGCAGAGAACATGGTCCACTCGGACTCGATGTCCCCCGCCTCCCCCGGGATCCGAGAGAAGCTCTCCCGGAGGTGGGAGTTGAAGATGTCCCTGACAGAGGGCTCAGCCAGACGTTCCCAACAGACCCTCACAATCCGTTTGGGTCTGCCCGGTCTGTCCAACCTCCTCCTCCGCCAGCGCATCCAACTCACCACCAGGTGGTGATCAGTTGACAGCTCAGCCCCTCTCTTCACCCGAGTGTCCAAGACATGCGGCCGAAGGTCAGATGAAACGACAACAAAGTCGATCATTGACCTCCGGCCTAGGGTGTCCTGGTGCCACGTGCACTGATGGACACCCTTATGCTTGAACATGGTGTTCGTGATGGACAAACTGCGACTCGCACAGAAGTCCAACAACAAAACACCACTCGGGTTCAGATCGGGGAGGCCGTTCCTCCCAATCACGCCTCTCCAGGTATCACTGTCATTGCCCACGTGAGCGTTGAAGTCCCCCAGTAGAACAATGGAGTCCCCAGTTGGAGCACTATCAAGTACTCCTCCCAGGGACCCCAAGAAGGCCGGGTACTCCCCACTGCTGTTCGGCCCGTAGGCACAAACAACAGTGAGAGACCTATCCCCGACCCGAAGGCGCAGGGAAGCGACCCTCTCGTTCACCGGGGTGAACTCCAACACATGGCGGCTGAGCTGGGGGGCTATAACCAAGCCCACACCAGCCCGCCGCCTCTCACCCTGGGCAACTCCAGAGTAGTGGAGGGTCCAGCCCCCTTCAAGGAGCTGGGTTCCAGAGCCCAAGCTATGTGTGGAGGTGAGCCCGACTATCTCTAGCCGGTATCTCTCAACCTCACGCACAAGCTCCGGCTCCTTCCCCCCCAGCGAGGTGACATTCCATGTCCCCACTGTGAGGGTTGATGTCCAGGGATTGGGTCGTCGAGGCACCCTGCCACGACTGCTACCCAGCCCACAATGCACCGGCCTGCCATGGTCCTTCCTGCGGGTGGTGGGCCTACTGGAAGGCGGACCCGCGTCGCCGTTTCGGGCTGAGCCCGGCCGGGTCCCACGGGCAAAGACCCGGCCACCAGGCGCTCGCCTACGAGCCCCGACCCCAGGCCTGGCTCCAGGGCGGGGCCCCGGTGACGCCGATCCGGGCGACGTAACGGTCCTTGCTCTTGTTTTATCCATGGTAGGCTTGTGAACCGCTCTTAGTCTGGCCCGTCACCCAGGACCTGTTTGCCATGGGAGTCCCTACCAGGGGCGAAAGTGCCCCCGACAACATAGCTCCTAGGATCACTCGGGCACACAAACCCCTCCACCACAGTAAGGTGGCGGTTCAAGGAGGGGATTTCCTGTTTCCCATTCTCAAATAAAAGCGTCCTGCAAAGAAGGACCCAGCAAGCATTTCGTCGAGAGCCAGAGAGCCATGTTGCTCTGCAGGGCTCCGACTTTGCTTCCCTTCTGCGCAGAAGGCCTAAAAAATCATTTCTAACAGTCTCTGTGTCTTTCCTAAGTTATTAATTTATGCATGTTGATTTAGGAACCTAACACAATGACACCACCCATGACTCTTTATGTCAAACCATTCAAAAGTTATGGCAGAAAGTAGGAACTATCAAATATCGACCAATCAGATGAAGGGGCGGGGACAACAGGATGTAGAATAATCTGGAGACACTGGAAGTCATCTGCTATGTGTAGTTTTAAGGAATGGATTGAATTAATGTCTAGAATGGCTACGTTTGAACAGAGTAATGGGGCGAGAGGATATCTTCAACAGAGTTTGGGGGGTCGTTTTTGACAATAATAGAGGGGATGTCTGATTAATTATTTGGCGATTGATGTAATAGAAGTGATTGGTCAAATGTACATTAGATGTAAGGCACATGTTTTTTTTTTTTGCTTCTTCTTGTATATTTTTTCATTTGAAGTAGAAAACTTTTTGCACACCGGATTTGCAGAAAGGTGCATCGGAGGAGGAAAGCTGCAGCCAAATATAAAAAGAAAACTCCGGCACACCTTCTTCTCACCGTGCACTCGTTTATTAGGCCAACATTTCGGTCATAGACCTTTTTCAAAGCATCACAGTGATGCCTTGAATGATGCTTTATATTTTTTAATTTAAAAGAGGACAGTAAACATCATGTATGTTTATCATTTTGTGATGATATATTTGTTCTGTCGCAAAAATATTAATTAAAAAAACAACTAAATAAAACAATGATATTTTGAGGCTGGAAGTGGAAAGTGGGCAGCCTTGTAGCCGCCTGGTCTGTCAGCTCGATGCTGCCAGATCGATGACGGTCCTGAGTGCGAGACGGCGGCTGCTGCTCAGACAAGTCTCAGCTAGAAAGGTGTTGATGAAGATTCACTCCAGCCTGTGTTTGTTCTGAAATTGGTCTAAAACTGTATAGTTCCTTTTAGAAAAATTGCTTTTAGTCAAGCCACTTTTTCAGTTCGTGCCTCTCACACCTGGGATGCAACCAACCACGTGAACTTCCCACTCTGACCTCTTTCACCAAACATTTTAAATCATGGCTATTGGAGGAACAACACTGTTATCACAACCAGGCTTAAACTTCTGTAGTTTGTTTTAATGTTTTCTTTCTTTCTTTCTTTCTTTCTTTCTTTCTTTCTTTCTTTCTTTCTTTCTTTCTTTCTTTCTTTCTTTCTTTCTTCTGACGAAAGGAGGGCGTTTTTGCCCCCCTAAACGTGCCCCAAAAGTCACCAAATTTTGCACCAAGCCAGGCCTGGCGAAAAATTTGATATTTCATGGTTTGCATTAATGGGCGTGGCAAAATGGCTCAACAGCGCCCCCTAGAGAGTTGTGTTGCCTCAAGCCCCACAATACGGTTTGACGTACATGCACGAAAATCGCTAGACATCTGTATCATGTTGCAACGTAAAGAAAAGTCTATTGGCGCCATGGCCGAAACCGAACAGGAAGTCGGCCATTTTGAACATTTTGAATTAATCGCGTAATTTTGGCGCAATTTATGCCATTCCTTCAGTAGTTAATATTGCCCGAACCGTAACGTGCACCCAGGTGTGTTATACATCAAAATATGCGTCTCCATCCTGCGACTACGCGCGTTACTTTTCACTTTCAAAAGCGCCAAAAAGCGCCCCCTAAAATATTTTCTCTGCCATAACTATTGAATGGTTTGACATAAAGAGTCGTGGGTGGTGTCATCGGACTCGGTATTGAGTCCTTGACCATAATTGGTGAAAATTAGCCCCGTCCCTTTTTCTGATTGGTTGTCCCTATTTTCTGACTATAACTTTTTAATGGTTTGACATAGAGAGTCGTGGGTGGTGTCATCAGACTCTGTATTGAGTCCTTGATTCAATTCAATTCAATTCAATTTTATTTGTACAGCGTCTAATACAACAGAAGTTGTCTCTAGACGCTTTCCAGAGATCCAGAACATGAACATAAACATAAACATAAACCCCCGAGCAATTATTACATAAACAATGGCAGGTAAAAACTCCCCTAGTGGGAGAAAAGCCTTAAGCCAAACAGTGGCAAGAAAAACTCCCCTTTAGGAGGGAAGAAACCTTGAGCAGGACCAGGATCATAAGTGGGGACCCTCCTGCCGAAGGCCAGACTGGGGTGGTCAGGGACGTCAGCAGCACAGCAGACATCCACGCAGGCAGGCGGAAGCAGCAACGGCACAAGAAACTACAGGAACGATGGACAAAAACGATAGCTATGAGGTATTTATAATAAATAAAAATGGAAATGGAGAAGAGAGGAAGGGAAAAGGAGAGGAGAAGAAGGGTGAGAGGCACCACCCAGCGGATCATGTTGGTGCCCCCCTGCAGCATAAGCCTATAGCAGCATATCTACCGTGAAGCTATATTTGAGACTAACTATTATAGTCTTGTTCTATAGCTGCAACTATGACTACTGACTCTAACACACTAGAGTTTACACTAACTAGAGATTTACCAACACCAGCTAGAGGTTTACTAAACACTAACTATAGGCTTTACTAAACAGAAAGGTTTTAAGTTTAGTTTTAAAGGTGGAGGTGGTGTCAGCCTCCTTAATCCAGATTGGAAGTTGGTTCCAAAGTAATGGTGCCTGATAGCAGAACGCCCGCCCTCCAAATCTACATTTGGATACTCTAGGAACTACAAGTAAACCTGCACTCTGGGAGCGGAGAGCTCTGCCAGGAACATAAGGCACTATCAGGTCTTGTAAATAATGCGGAGCTAAGCCGTTTTGGGCTTTATATGCAAGTAATAAAATTTTAAATTGGATTCTGAATTTTACGGGTAACCAATGGAGCGACGCTAACACTGGAGAGACGTGGTTTCTCCTGCTGATTCCTGTCAGTACTCGTGCTGCTGCATTCTGGATCAGCTGGAGCCTATTCAGCAAATTACTTGGACATCCTGCTAATAACACATTACAGTAATCTAGTCTAGAAGATACAAACGCATGAACTAGTTTTTCTGAATCACTCTGCGAGAGGATTTTCCTAATCTTTGCAATATTACGGAAATGGAAAAACGCTATTTTACAAACCTGATTAACATATGGTTTAAACGACAAATCCTGATCGAAAACAACACCAAGGTTTCTCACAGTTGCACTGGAAGCCATCGCAACACCATCTAATCCCTTCCTAAGATGCTCTGGACCAAGAATGATAACCTCTGTTTTATCTGAATTTAGAAGCAAGAAATTTCCGGACATCCAGTCCTTGATGTCCCTAAGACATGCCTGAAGTTTAACCAACGGTTCTGTTTCATCCGGCTTCATAGACAAATAGAGCTGCGTATCATCAGCATAGCAATGAAAGTGTATGCCGTGATTCTGGATTATACTTCCCAATGGCTGCATGTATAAACTGAACAAGATTGGCCCTAGCACTGAACCCTTGAGCTTCATTGGCCTGAATTAGCCCCGCCCCTTCTTCTGATTGGTTGTCCCTTTTTTCTGCTATAACTTTTGAATGGTTTGACATAGAGAGTCGTGGGTGGTGTCATTTCTGATATGCTTATGGGGGGCGGTGGCAATGAGTGCGAGGGTCCGTTCATCGCTGCTTGCAGCTTTAATTAGGGACTTACAGTGCGAAGGCCCTATTGTATCTGTAGGAATTTTTCTTTATTCTTTATTCTGACAAAAGGAGGGCTTTTTTGCCCCCCTAAACGTACCCCAAAAGTCACCAAATTTTGCACGCAAACCAGGCCTGGCGAAAAATTTGATATTTAATGGTTTGCATTAATGGGCGTGGCCTAACGGCTCAACAGCGCCCCCTAGAAAACTTTGTGCCTCAAGCCCCACAATACGGTTTGACGTACATGCACGAAAATCAGTACACACCTGTATCATGTCGCAACTTAAAGAAAAGTCTCTTGGCGCCATGGCCAAAACCGAACAGGAAGTCGGCCATTTTGAATGAATCGTATATATATATATATATATATATATATATATATATATATATATATATATATATATATATATATATATATAAGAACATCCACACACACACACACCCCCCCCCCCCACCCCTCAAGTCCCTTCCTCCCTGTATCTTGAAAAAATTATTTGTTTATATTTGCTTTTAAACTGGTTGATGCTTGGACATCTACACTCAGTCTATTCCATAGCCTTACTCCATTATTTGTTATGCAGAATCTTTAAATTGTAGATGTAGATGTTGTTTAAGGGATTCAAATTTGTATCTTTTATATGGAAATCCTCACCTTTGTTGTAGATCTTCTCCGTTTGGAGACTTCTGTGCACAGACAGCTGTGTCTCAGTCCTGGGATGTACTCTGCAGTCTTGGACTGCATCCACTATAATTAGTTCCTCA
>NC_084597.1:5519346-5576846 GCF_033807715.1 Cololabis saira | reverse complement strand
GAGCGGAGCTGTTTCCAGCAGGCCCGGTTCTACGAGGGTGCATCAGCATTGCACCCTCAGTTTATGTGTTTGCTCAGTTGAAAAGACGAAAAGAAAACTGACAAATGCGCACGGGTTAAGCCTGATTTATGGTTCTGCGTTAAATCGACGGCATAGCCTACGGCGTAGGGTACGCGGCGACGCGCACCGTACGTTCGCGTCCCCGCGTATCCTACGCCGTAAGCTCTGCGTTGGTGCAACGCGGAACCATAAACCCGCCAGTGTCCGTCACTCATCTGCTTCCAGCAGTTTCCTGCACCAGCTAGACGCTGCTCTCTGCTGCTCCGTTAACACAAAGTAACGATGGATATTCGGAAGTGGTTCAAGCACAACCACGCCAGCAAGTTAACAGGACTGTCTCAGAAAATTAGAATATTGTGACAAAGTCCTTTATTTTCTGTAATGCAATAAAAAAAAACTAAAATGTCATACATTCTGGATTCATTACAAATCAACTGATATATTGCAAGCCTTTTATTATTTTAATATTGCTGATTATGGTTTACAGTTTAAGATTAAGATTCCCAGAATATTCAAATTTTTTGAGATAGGATATTTGAGTTTTCTTAAGCTGTAAACCATGATCAGCAATATTAAAATAATAAAAGGCTTGCAATATTTCACTTGATCTGACTGTCTACAGTCGTGTCTGACTGTAGATTTCACCCTTAATATCATTCAGTATCACACAGGCTTGAATGATATTAAAGAGAGAGAGAAACAGAGACAGAGGGGGAGTGAGGAGTGAGTTTGCGCGCAGTTAATACACGCTTCGAAAAGACGGTATTTGCTCCACTATTTTTGCGTGTGGCAAATAGCGCTGGCCTTTGAGAATTAGACGTTTTTTGCAATGAGGCTTATTTGCATAGAAAGGGGGCAATTTTGAGCCGAATGTATGAATATTACCTAATTTACATGCATGCAAATGGCACAGGCGCACCATGACACTATTTGCTTGGCAGCGCAGTTTGTGGTGCAATTCGCCCTTTGCGGGTGCTTTGTGAATTAGACGCTCTCTTTTTGTCTCATTTGCACTGGTTTAGAGGCCGCAAAAGCCACGCAATCCTTTTGTGGATTTGGCCCTTAGTTTGATTACTGATCTAATTCTCATGTTTTACATTTCCTTCAAGGAGTCAGACAGGCATCTCTGATTCATATTGCTGGCTTTTAACGCTTTTTTTTCTTTCCATTTGGGGTATTGAGTTTTAAAGGGTAATGCCTAATACATTCTGTTTTCTGACACACACATTGTTTTCCTCTGCCACTTCTTCTTGTTTTATAGTTTTTACCTTCGTTCTGCATATTGATTTGGCTTTTTCCTTGTTAATGTCGGAAGCCCTTCCTGACACAACCCTGAAACAGGCATTGTGGCATAGAATTATCCAATTGGTTTAATTCACCATATGAATTGTTACAGATTACTTTTGTAATTCTCAGTGGCAGAGCTAGACTTTTAATCTTGGGGGGGGCCAGAGGGGGCCAAGGCTATTTCAGGGGGTCCACAGACTATGACAATGAATTAGTTTCTCGAACAATCAATTGCAATCAGAGTCTCTAAATGTTGAAATGTACATATTAAGCACAGGAGATGAGATTTATATATAAATTTAAGTTTATTCACACTGTAGAAAATGTAAAAAAAAACAAAAAAACTTTGCAACATTTTTTAACAAAAATGGTAAATGCACACCAGTGTTGTGCTAGTTACTGAAAAATAGTAACTAGTTACCGTTACTAGTTACTTAATTAAAAAAGTAACTCAGTTACTTAGACCAAAAAGTAATGTGTTAATGAGGGGCGTTAATGGGAGCATTTAAAATAATGTTTTTATTTAAAGTAACTCAATAGTTACTTTTCATAGTAACGCATTACTTTTTGGTCTAAGTAACTGAGTTACTAACTGAGTTACTTTTTTAATGAAGTAACTAGTAACGGTAACTAGTTACTATTTTTCAGAAACTAGCACAACACTGGTGATGAAGCAGAGAAACATCTAAAACATGCAGGACTGCGGCTCTCTAGGACCAGGGTTCCCTACCCCTGGGCTACGCCATAAAACTTGCTGATAAGAGAAGAGAAAAATGATTTAAAAACTGTTCACGCATCTTTAAAATACCATAGTTGTAAATAAACAAAGAGACTGATGCTTCTGAAAGTAGTGTCACATACTCTGGGTTGTGTGTTTTCTGCAGAAACAAGTTCTTTTAACCGCATCATCTTGCTGTTTCCAATTTTTCTGCAGTAGTTTAATGGCACACCACAAGAGAATTAGTGCCACAGACTGTTGATGGTCCCAGTTCTGATTTAATAACACAGAAATAGGAAATAATAAAGAAAATACGTTTATCTGCCGTAAGGTGCACAAAGGGAAAGGTTATAGAGGTAGTAAATTTCTACAATACATGGGACTTGAACTTTTAAACCTTTTTTTCCTTTTAATTTTGACAAGCACCACAGAACAAACCCATTTAAATGAAAGTGACCATTCATACTTCTAACAATGGCTCAACAGTGAATACCAAGATTGCATAACACAAACAAAGAACTCTTTTGATATAAAAGGGAATGTTAATGAATTACTGAAGGCAGTTAAGACCTCAGGACGTAATTATTTTCATCAACTGCTACTTGGAGGTAAAAAGTGTCTAGATTTTGCGACCAATGCATTTTGATGAAGCTAAAAAATGAAAAAAAAAAAAAACTTTGTTTTGAGATTTATTAAATGAAAGAAGAATCACAAAAGAAATCAAAGATTTTAGTGCTTAATTTGTGAAATGCCCATTTGGAGAGTAAAGTCAAATCTAAAAACCCGATTGAGTTTTCTGAGCTCAGTTGGTTGAGCTGCAGCGTATACAGACTATAGCCCTCATACTTTTATATGCCTTAGTAAATATCTTTATCAGATTCAAAATCACCTCTGTTTAAAAGAGTAAAAAAACCTTGCTGCATCAGTTGGATTTATATAACTTGTATCGAGCTGAAACACATTAAAAGCTGCTATACTTTTCCGATACGCGGCTCATACCTACCTGCTCAGCTGAACCTCGATGGCCTTTTGTTTCCCTCTGCACAAAAAACTTAAACATAATAGATGAACAAGCCAGGTATCCTGCAGTGATGATTCATCTCTGTTATGAAAAGTGCTGCCAAAAAATCATCAGATCACATGAAAAGGAATATATCATAAGTGATAAACAGTGATGATTGGACGTTTAACGCAAACAAGGACTACCATAATAATATTAAAACGAAAATAACTGTATTGAAGATTAAATGCACGGATGGAGATTGTCAGGTGGGAATTGAGCACCATAATGATGGCGAGTGTGTAAAGAAGACACCCAGATGGATCTATCCTGACTTCCACTCTCAGACTCCCAGAGGTAAGTTTAGTGGGAGGACAAAGAAGAGGAGAAAGATGAAAGGAAGAGGATGGGTGATGGAAAAAGAATTAAAACAAATTAAAGCTGCAAGCAGCGCTCGCACCCTGGTGCACGTTCAGGCTGCAGTGGAAGCTTGTATGACTTGCATGTAGATTCTTCAGGCCTGGACATTTAGTGGATGAAACCACCCACGACTCTCTATATCAAACCATTCAAAAGTTATGGCAGAGAATAGGGACTATCACATATCGACCAATCAGAAGAAGAGGCTCAGGGACTCAAAACCATGTCCGATGACACGATGGACCAATCAGATGAAGGGGGGGCGTTATATTATACAAAGATGGTTATTATTATTATTATTATTATTATTATTATTATTATTATTATTATTATTATTATTATTATTATGTATAGTATATTATATTATTATTAGTATAGGTATCGGATAGGTGAATGGATGAATGAATGGGATGCCTGGGTCTGGGGCCCTCCGTTGTCGGGCCTGCACGGGTGTCGCCTTGTTGGGGGGTTCCCTCTCTCCGGGCCCGTCTCCGGTCCCCCCCGCTGCCTCTGCGGCGGGGCGCCCCTCTGGTCTTGGGGGGCCACTTTCGTGGGGGACGGGTGCGCCTGCCCGCCTCGGCGGCCGGGGCGGCTCTGTCTCTCCGGGCAGGCTGGCCCCGTGCCGGGTGGGGGTCGTTGGCCTGAAGGGTGAGGGCCTCCTGGCCGCGTGTCCGGCCCGGACCGGGTGGCCGGGGATTGCCTGGGTCGCGGTCCGCCGCCGCGGGATCCCTGGCTGCTTCTTCCCGCGCCGTGGGGGCCCCGCCCGCGGGCCCCCTCGGCCGCCGCCGGGTGGGGGGGGGCCTCGCAGGCGGTGGGTTGCCTCCCTCCTACTTCTCCCCTCTGTGGGGTTGCCGGTGGCCTGGGTTCCGGGCTCTTCCGTGTCGGCCTCTGGTCTCGCGGGTGGCGGGGTTGCTCCCCCCCCTCCCCCACTATAGATACACTTCAGGTGGAGCTTTGTTTGGTTTATTACACACACACACACACACACACACACACACACACACACACACACACACACACACACACACACACACATATAGTCACTTAGTCACATGCATACACACACACACACACACACACACACACACACACACACACACACACACGCGCATGATCATATACATACACACACACACGCGCATGATCATATACATACACACTGGCTTGTTCACCTGCATGCTGGCTCTCTAGTTTTTGGGTTTAGGTAGCGGTAGCGATAGCTTAGCTCAGACTGCGATCAGATCTCAAGATTTAGGCCGATTGCTGTTATTGTTTTGGTTGGCTCCGTGCCGGTTCCTGCTTTGTTTGTGGTTTTTTGTTGCAGATTTCCAGTGCTTGACGTGTATCTCCGTGTGTTCCTGCTTCCTGGATTGGCAGTGGATGTCGTCACCCCCCCCCCCAAAAAAAAAAAAAAAAAAAAAAAAAAACACTGGGTTTGTATGTGTATATTTATGTATGTGTACGCATGTGTGCGTATATATATGTATATATATTAAATATAGTAATAATAATAATTAAAGCTGCAAGCAGCGATGAACGGGCCCTCGCACTCACGTCCACCGCCCCACATAAGCATATCAGAAAAGACACCACCCACGACTCTCTATGTAAAACCATTCAAAAGTTATAGCAGAAATAAGGAACAACCAATCAGAAGAAGAGGCAGGGCTAATTCATGCCAATGAAGGTCAAGGACTCCATACAGAGTCTGATGACACCACCCACGACTTTCTATTTCAAACCATTCAAAAGTTATGGCAGAAAATCGGGACAACCAATCAGAAGAAGGGGCGGGGCTAATTCAGGCCAATGAAGGTCAATGACTCAATACCGAGTCCCATGACACCACCCACGACTCTTTATGTCAAACCATTCAAAAGTAATGGCAGAGAAAAGTATTCTAGGGGGCGCTGTTGAGCCGTTAGGCCACGCCCATTAATGCAAACCATGAAATATCAAATTTATCGCCAAGTCTGGCTTGCATGCAAAATTTGGTGACTTTTGGAGAACTATCAAATATGGACCAATCACATGAAGGGGGGGCGCGCCTTTTGGCGTCTAGCGTCGCCACGGTAACACTTTTGAAAGAGAAAAGTAATGCGTGTAGTCGCAGGATGGAAACGCACATTTTGATGTATAACACACCTGGGTGCACGTTACGGTTCGGGCCGTATTAATTCTCGAAGGAATGGCATATATTGCTCCAAAATTATGCGATTAATTCAGAATGTTCAAAATGGCCGACTTCCTGTTCGGTTTCGGCCATGGCGCCAAGAGACTTTTCTTTAAGTTGCTACATGATACAGGTGTGTACCGATTTTCGTTCATGTACGTCAAAGCGTATTATGGGGCTTGAGGCGCAAAGTTTTTTTGGTCTGAACCAATCAGATGAAGGGTGGGCGCGCTTTTTGGCGTCTAGCGTTGCCACGGTAACGCTTTTGAAAGAGAAAAGTAATGCGTGGTGTCGGAGGATGGAGACGCACATTTTGATGTATAACACACCTGGGTGCACGTTACGGTTCGGGCCGTATTAACTGCCGAAGGAAGGGCATAAATTGCGCCAAAATTACACAATTAATTCTAAATGGCCGACTTCCTGTTCGGTTTCGGGCATGACGCCAAGAGACTTTTCTTTAAGTTGCCACATGATACAGGTCTGTACCGATTTTCGTGTATGTACGTCAAACCGTATCGTGGGGCTTGAGGCACAAAGTTTTCAAGGGGGCGCTGTTGAGCCATTTTGCCACGCCCATTAATGCAAACCATTAAATATCAAATTTTTCGCCAGGCCTGACTTGCATGCAAAATTTGGTGACTTTTTGGGCACGTTTAGGGGGGCAAAAAGGCCCTCCTTTCGTCAGAAGAAAAAAGAAAGAAAGAAAGAAAAAAAATTCCTACAGATACAATAGGGCCTTCGCACTGAAGGTGCTCGGGCCCTAAAAAAAAAAAAAAAAAAAAAAAAGATGAAGGGGGGCGTGCTTATTGGCGTCTATCGTCACCACGGTAACGCTTTTGACTGAGAAAAGTAATGCGCATCGTCGCAGGATTGAGATGCAGATTTTGACGTATAACACACCTGGGTGCAAGTTATGGTTTGGGCGAAGAAGCGGCTGAAGAAATGGCATAAATTGCGCCAAAATTACACGATTAATTCAAAATGGCCGACTTCCTGTTGGGTTTGGGCCATGGCGCCGAGAGACTTTTCTTTAAGTTGTGACATGATACAGGTGTGTAGCGATTTTCGTTCATGTACGTTTTTTATGGGGCTTGAGGCACAAAGTTTTCTAGGGCACGCCCATTAATGCAAACCATGAAATATAACATTTATCGCCAGGACTGGCTTGTATGCAAAATTTGGTGACTTTTGGGGAACTATCAAATATGGACCAATCAGATGAAGGGGGGGGCTCCTTATGGCGTCTAGCGTTGCCACGGTAACACTTTTGACTGAGAAAAGTAATGCGTGTGGTCGCAGGATGGAGATGCACATTTCAAAGTTTATTTAGACGGGACATGCAACACACTAAATTAAGCAGTGTGAATATCATTTTGATGTAAAACACACCTGGGTACACGTTATGGTTCGGGCCGTATTAATTGCCAAAGGAATGGCATAAATTGCGCCAAAATTACACGATTAATTCAAAATTGCCGACTTCCTGTTGGGTTTCGGCCATGGCACCAGGAGACTTTTCTTTAAGTTGTGCCATGATACAGGTGTGTACCGATTTTCGTGCATGTACGTCAAACCGTATCGTGGGGCTTGAGGCACAAAGTTTTCTAGGGGGCGCTGTTGAACCATTTCGCCACGCCCATTAATGCAAACCATTAAATATCACATTTTTCGCCAGGCCTGGCTTGGTGCAAAATTTGGTGACTTTTGGGGCACGTTTAGGGGGAAAAAAGGCCTTCATTTCGTCGGAAAAATTTAAATAACGAGAACGAAAACAATTCCTACAGATACAATAGGGCCTTCGCACTGTAAGTGCTCGGGCCCTAATAAAGACTAACTTATAAAGAGAATAACAGGCTAACAGGATTCACAAACCTGAAATATCATCAGAATCGATTTGTTGTGGCACCTGCTTTCGGAAAAAACTTCTGATATCCATCAGCAAAGATACTCGAGAGATAACGTGTCTCTGGTTGAGAGCGGCACAGAGAGAATAGCTGAATCCCAATCCGCACCCTCGCAGACTCACAGACTTACGTGCGCGCTCCCGCAACTTGCGTAAGGGCTTTGGGCTGTCCCATTCCTAAAATAGTTAAGTGCGCGAGGGCTCCCGGCAGACATTTTGAGCCCTTAATGCTCCCTTACCGTAAGTCAGCATCCCCGCACACTTTGGGAAAGGGAATTACCCACAGTTCATTGCGTTGTGACATAAAAGGAGGTTACCAGGGAGAATGTAAACAAAACAGGGGGCGGAGGAAAAGGAACCATGTGCGACTGCGAGAAGAAAGAAGTTCACCTGTAAGTATAAATACATATCCCACTGGTGATTTAAATTCAGAAACTGGTGTCCCGTGATGATTTTTCAACGGCCCTATTATTTCCTTTACAAACATTTTATTTTTTATTTATTTTATTTATTTTTTTATTCACAATTTTTATTCATAATATTCATAATCGAGGTTCAATTTCTTTTGTTTTCATTTTATATTAGACCAATCCTCAGTTGACCTGGTGTTGAATAAACAAGACTTGCTTTTCTTTAATCTGAGTACAGTGTTTGAATTAAGATTCCCTATGTTAACAGAAATGCAAACATGTAAATACTAGCAAGATAGTTTTAGATCCAACACAAACAAGTAAGGCAGTACTTAGTTATTCATTTATTTATGACCAAAAAATGTAAACAATTTCAGCAAGTTGAACAAAAACGTTGCAGTAAATAGTGATAATATAACTGTAATATTTAGATAAGGTTACCATCAATTTATACGCTCTCTTACAAAAATGAAATTACTCGATGATTGATCCTGGCATACTGGATGCGCTGGTATGGGTAGATTGAAAGAAATACACTACATTAACAAGGAAATACATATTGTACTGTGCGCATGTTTAAATTGTGTTCTTTGTTGAATTTTATGCTCCTTTATATAGGCTACCACTTTGTTTTCAAACATCCGTAGGATGATCATTCCCAAACTTATAAAACCGGTACGTAACATTTTTATCTGACTTGTTTCCGGTTTCTGCTAAGTGCTGTCTCATTCTTATTTCTACCATTTGGAGCCCTCACACCCTCGCACACTTGATCACGTGACGCTGACGTCACTGAAAGTCTGTGAGGGTTCAGGGCTTGAGGGTTTAGGGTGGAGTTTGGGATTGGGGGCAAGAATGGGAAAAAGCTTCTTCTTCGGTGGAGGCAGGCTAAATAAACTGTTTTCTCGCGGCTGCTGCCTCTGGTGGACCCCGGTACTGCAGGTGTCTCTCACAGACCACACGATTTTGTTTTGTTTTTTCAGATCCGGGGCTTCTGGAAAAACATTCGGGGCTTGAGCCCAAGTAGCCACCCCCTAGATCCGCCTCTGGGCAGTAGAGTACAGCAGGTAAGTATTTAATTTAAGAGTATGCAGTAACAGTAATGAAGAAACAGGTGACACCATCATTCACCTTTAGAGGTAAAAACAAGTCTGAATGGTGGCTAACACTATTTATAAGGTAAATAAAGGTCTGTAAGAATGTTCACATTTCAGATCAGTACATAAACTTTTGTGTTTCCAATAAGTCAACGATTTCACCCCATTGTTTTAATGGCATTCATATTTTGTGGAAACAATTTGCATTATTCAATATGCTTTTTTTTTTCTATTTTCAAGGTTTTTTATGTGAGGGACATCCATTTAAGTTTGAATTATTCCAAAATCTGATTGCCAAGATCTCCCAGCCCATGTTTTAGTAAACAAGGTGTGCCTTTGTTGCTTTCCCTTGAAATAATGAGGAAAAAACAGCAACCTGGACTTTAATATTCAGACTTCTGGATGTTTGCTCGGTGGAGAACGAGTTTTCAGAAAAGACAGCGCTGTAATTTACTGGTTACCATGAACTACATCAACTACAGAGATGCTTCAGTTCACGCTCACCGTTTAAGACAAAGACAGCCAGTAGAAATTAGTTGTAAACTTAAGTGCAATTTAGAGCCGCATCAATTCAGTAGAATCAACTACTTAACAGTGTTTCAGAGAAGCAAGAAGAGGAAGAAGAAGAGAAAATTGATTGTAAATGTAATGCATTACACTGCAAAAACATCCCCTGTAGAAATAACTTTGTATTCCTAAATCTCTTCTAAACATTTTGTGCAAAAATATCTCCACAAATGGGGTTTCTTGAATAGAATTCGTAAAACTAGCAAAATAATCTAAAAGGTACCCCTAGTGGTCCGTGGTGTAATTGCAAGGGGTCTGTGATTATAAAAATGTATATTTTTAAAAAGATCCTCTGACATTTATAGAAATAGATTATTATTTTACTCAAATGTGACCGAGACCTTTATCTTCCTAAACTACAGAGGGTCACATGGCCTTCTTTTAAGTGGAATTACTTGTATTTTAATAAGAAATCTTGCAGCCGTTTGCATTGTTGAAGTTACTGCAGGACACTGTTCATACCAACATAACACCATCTGCATCATTTTCAAACTAAGAGCCCCCTAGCAGTTTATAGGGTTGGGGATCGATTCAAATGTCAAGAATCGATTCGATTCCGATTCTTAAGATTCAGAATCGATTATCAAGATTTGATTCGATCTGATTCGATTTGATTCTGATATTGATTTGGGTTAGTGTTATTAAAACTGTTTTTTGAGCTGTTGCATGAATTATATGACTGTAGTTCTGCAACATATTACTACTAGTATTATATTGAGATTCAACAGCAAGTATTGCAGCTAATGATGCTGTAAGGACCAATCAGCTCCCAGAATGCTGATAGAACTGCTTTCAGAATTATTGTGTGGGGCAGAATTACCAAACAGATCCAGGGAGGAAACAGAGATGCATGAAATCGGTTTTATTTTATATATCACATTCCGTTTTAATTTCTTCCACTTTTGGTCTGTTTCGGTTTTTAATTTTTGAGAATTTGGGTTTTTAGCATTTTATGCAAATGTAACCCCAAGAAAGTATATAAAGTAATTAAATATAGACAATTTATGCAATTATAACTGAAAACTTTAATGTTTTCATACCATTAAACATATTAAAAGGCACAAACATGGCAAAACGTATTCTTGTGTCCAAACAAACATCCTTTTTTGGGCATAAACAAAAAAATACCTAAAGTTGTAATGTAATCTTTAGACATACAAATCGATTTTCAGGAATTAATATGAGAATCGATTTAGAATCGGAAAATTGATTTTTTCAACACAGGCCTAGCAGTTTAAGATGCTTTTATTGTACAATATTTGCAGGAAGCTGTTCGGGGAACGCTCATTAACTTGCAAAGTTCAAGGTAGCGCTTGAAATTGCAATAATGTTAAAAAACTAAAACAAAGAGGAACACGATAAACACGAAGAAGAAGAAGAAAAGAAGTAGAGGATGATGAATCATGTTAAAAAAAGACCTTGTTCTGAACATAGTGGACTCTGAAAAGAAAAAGAAAACAGACAGCAAAAAGAGACTTTGCAAAGAAAAATAAATCATGTTGGGATTTACAGGAACTGATTGGGACTCAGAGTTTATCAAAAACATCCCGGGGGTCCAGGACCCCTAAAAGGTGGAGAACCGTTGCTCTACAAGAAATAAACACGCTTTCACGAGGCCATGAAGTCCAAGTGTAACGGGACAAAAGGTAAATCTTTTTTATTTATATATATATGGTATATACATATATACAGGGCCGCCACAAGGGGTGTGCGAACCGTGCGACCGCACGGGGCCTCGCGCTATGGGCCGTTTTGTTTTTGTTTTTTTTCGGGGTTTTTTTTCCCCTTATGAATATCAACAGTCACATTCCATTACAGACCTAAATGTAAATTGTAGGCTATAATAACAATTAAAGCTGCAAGCAGCGATGAACGGGCCCTCGCGCGTGCAATTTTCACCCATAAAGATCAAGGACTCTTTATGTCAAACCATTCAAAAAATATTGCAGAAAACTATCAGATATCGACCAATCAGATGAAGGGGCGGGGCTAATTTGCACCAATTATGTTCAAGGACTCAAAACTGAGTCCGATGACACCACCCACGAGTCAAACCATTCAAAAGTTATGGCAGAAAGTAGGAACTATCACATATGGACCAATCAGATGAAGGGGGGGGGCGCGCTTTTTGGCGTCTATCGTCGCCACGGTAACGCTTTTGACTGAGAAAAGTAATGCACGTCGTCGCAGGATGGAGACGCATATTTTGATGTATAACACACCTGGGTGCACGTTACGGTTCGGGCTGTATTAACTGCCGAAGGAATGGCATAAATTGCGCCAAAATTACACAATTAATTCAAAATGGCCGACTACCTGTTCGGTTTCGGGCATGACGCAAGAGACTTTTCTTTAAGTTGCGACATGATACAGGTGTGTAGCGATTTTCGTGCATGTACGTCAAACCGTATTGTGGGGCTTGAGGCACAAAGTTTTCTAGGGGGCGCTGTTGAGCCGTTAGGCCACGCCCATTAATGCAAACCCTTAAATATAAAAAATTTTCGCCAGGCCTGACTTGGTGCAAAATTTGGTGACTTTTGGGGCACGTTTAGGGGGAAAAAAGGCCCTCATTTCGTCAGAAGAAAAAGAAAGAATAAAGAAAAATTCCTACAGATACAATAGGGCCAGAGGCGGATCTAGGGGGTGGCTACTTGGGCTCAAGCCCCGAATGTTTTTCCAAAAGCCCTGGATCCATAGGCGCCGGAACCGTGGGTGCTTCGGGGCCCGAGCACCCACGGAGAGGGCCGAGCAGGCGAGCCCCCATGTCAACAATCACTGATTGGCTAAAGCGGTTTTCACGCAGAGGGCGCACAGCGGTAGCCGCTGCCGGCTATCCCATTTATTGTGTATTTGCTGCCTCCGCGCAAGAGCGCAGGGTCGGGGGCGCGCAACAGGTCGCACGCCGCCGGGTTGGGCGCAGACTCGGCGCAGGTGCCCAGATCTGAAAAAACAAAAAAACAAAAAAAAAATCGTCTGGTCTAAATGTTCAATTGGGGCGCAAACACCGCGGCAGGTACCGTCTCGGGCCGCCAAGCTCGGTGGGGAAGCGTCCGCTCTGGGCGCAAAGCGCAGACCGAGCCGCTGTTCTGTCGATTTCTGCTGCTTCGACGAAAAATGCTACCACGGCATAAACCGATAGCGTCTATCTGTCGAGTTTTGCTACCCTATCAGAAAAGGTTCCTTAATGGTTTTCTACCTTTTGCAGAGCAACAATCTTACTGTTTTACTCCCTAAACCACTTCCTTTCCCCCCAAGTGGTCCTTGTCTCTTGCCAGGCTGTTATTGTAAATAAGAATGTGTTATTAATGACCTGCCTGGTTAAATAAACGAGAATGACTGAATGAATATCAAATAAAGCGATAAAATTGTTTTATTTTTCCTTTTTATCGTATAATGTTCACAAAAAGTAATGCAATTAATGTCATGGGTAGTGAATTTTGAAGGATCAAATACTCAACATCCCATATTATCAATTTTAAATCAATATTTCAGGGGTAGCGTAATTTGATAGTCCAGTAACGTCCTATCAAATAATGCTCCCGTCACTTAATGCATTCAGGTAAGATACTAATCACCTCACTACCACTGCAGGATGAATCTCAGCATTCTTATACCTCAATTCAGCCATTTTAAATCAATATTTCAGGGGTAGCATCATTTGATAGTCCAGTAACATCCTATAAAAAAATAATGCTCCCGTCACTTAATGCATTCAGGGCACGGGAAGCATCTAAAATGATCTCTGCTGGCCTGATACTGCGCCGCAAAATATCTAAAATTATCTAAATATCTTAAAAAATTTGCCTGCGCCCAAATTTAACATTTTTTAATTTCACCGTGCTGCGCTGTGACGACATCTCGGCGGTGTCCGATAGGAGAGAAGGTGGTGGAGGGATAAAAAAACTTGCAGGTTGTAGATTAGAGACGATCAAGATTGAAGAAAAAATCATTTTGGCTGTGAGTCTGTGTGAGGAGTTGTGGGATACAAGACTGCAGGCCTATCGTGACCTCAATAAAAAGGGACAAAAGTGGAGAGAAATCTCCCAAAATTTGGACATGCCAGGTGTATTTAAAAATGGTAGAAAACTTTTGGTAGTGGTAGAGAGCTATTGCAAACCGAGCTGTAGGCTACTGTACGTACAAAGGAGTGGGAAAACGGCGCCAAACCGAGAAACCCTCCCCCGGGACTAAGCCCCGGATCTCCTGACATCCTAGATCCGCCCCTGAATAGGGCCTTCGCACTGTCAGTGCTCGGGCCCTAATAAAATGTGCATTGTGCGGCCAGTGTAGGCTGATTCTTACTTTACAACTGTCCTGAACGCATCAGGGCTGTGAGCCAACGCTGATTGGCTGTAAAGCCTGATTTATGGTTCTGCGTTAAATCCATGCAGCGCCTACGCCGTAGATTGTGTACTTTTAGACCAGTTATGTTTTTTGTTTGTATTTAAGGTGTATCAAAGATGGAACTGAGTCGGTCCGTGACTATCTGAGTTTTCAGAGCCGTGTGATTGACAGCTGTCAGGCATGTGTGTGTGTGTGTGTGTGTGTGTGTGTGTGTGTGTGTGTGTGTGTGTGTGTGTGTGTGTGTGTGTGTGTGTGTGTGTGTGTGTGTGTGTGTGTGTGTGTGTGTGTTCTTCTGAACAAGTTTGTGACTTTACTCTGCTTTCTGCAGCATAGGCCTATATGCTTGGCTCAATAAAAGTGAGAATAAATGTTGTTTGATGGGTAGGATGATGTTGTTGAACGTTAGAATGACTATCATAAGGGCCCATGGAGAATGCTCCGCCCCCTCTGTACTGAGACCCACGCTCCGCCACTGGAAGCAGGGGAAGTATCCAGTATTTTGCTAATTGGAGAGTTAAAATTGCGCATATAGACACCCGATATGACCCGAAAAACCCCAAAATTTCGCAAGGGCCCTCCCAGCCATTTCGCACAGGGTCTCGCAAATCTCCCAGACGGCTCTGCATGTATATGTGTCAAAGACGTGACGCCTATATTTTCTGAAAAACTGATTTTTTTTTCAATTCAAAAAAGGTTTTAATGGATAAAAAAATACCAGATATTTGACCTACCTGTCCCACAGATGGACTCACTTGAATTTTACAAAAAATACTAGTTATTTGGGATTTTGTTGTTGTTTTAAGCGTTAAAATGTCATGTGGTGCGACCCTCCAACCATGACTTTTGAAATCAATCTAAATGTTTTTAAATCAATCTTTTGCCCGATCTGGCATCATTTCCAAAATGTCTTGTAGTGTATAAGATTGCAACACATTTGTATTTATATTTCCATCATAATAAACAAACAAAGTTTGACTGATGTCCATTTAATGAAATATCATTTGGCGTGACCATTAAAAAAACAACCATTTTTGTATAACACTGATAACTTGTAAAAAAAAAGATGTCAAGATGTTAAGGAAATTACTTTATTTTAATATGAATCATGGTTGCACCACATGACCTTTTTTTTAAGGCTAGTGCCAATTCATCTTGACAAAAAAATTGTATATGAATTTATGTGTACACAACATTCTTAATGTTTGAACTACTGCAATTGATATTC
Source organism: Cololabis saira (assembly GCF_033807715.1). NCBI lineage: Eukaryota > Metazoa > Chordata > Actinopteri > Beloniformes > Belonidae > Cololabis > Cololabis saira. The sequence goes on along the minus strand of NC_084597.1, from coordinate 5,561,639 downwards.
TTTTTTTTATTATTTTAAAATTGACCTGTTGAAAATCCTTATTCGTCATTGACCCATATATGATTCCCTCCCAGTTTCTCAACCAAGCTCAGAATATCCGTTGTAATTTTCTACCACAAGCTCTGGAGCCCCAAAAAGTGGTATTCAGGCTAGCCAACGGCCGCCTCTCTTCCAGGACAGCTAATTTATCTTTGCAGGGCCTCATTTGCATCGCAGTTAACTGAGAAGAAGCTATAAGAGGATTCTGCAGCTCCTGACAGTTGAGATGGATGTGGGTATCTCTACTGTTTCCAATGAAACCGTAGAAAAATCTATTGATCGGAGCAGAGACGAGGAGTTGGAAAATCCTCCCTTATAGTTTAATTAAAGACTAGCCAGTCTTGCAAGGGGGGAAAAGTGTAGCATGTTGTTCATATTAACATCTTTTTATGGTAATATGTTGCAATTTTATACATTTGTGTTACAAGGTTGTGAAATTAGCTGCTCATGCAGTCGATGGCTGAAACCATAAAGAGTAAAGGAGGGCAATTAGCACCAAATGTTTATGCACGAAGCACAATAAAATCACATATTAGAAATTCTGAGATTATTTAATTAATACCATATTGTATAAAACCATTAAGAAAAAATATTTTCCTCATAAAATAACCCAAATAATGCAAAAGTCTTAGTTTTGTCTTATGTTCCAGGTAGTACCTGCTTAAGTGCACTCATGTCTGTTCCAGTTTATTAGATATAAGGATGCTTCACCCATGTGACCTCTGAGATACCACCAACCTCTCCTGTTCATTCCCAACTAAATGAACCAGGCGTTTCTTTGAAGCGTAATGAAAGTTTAAAGCTGCGCTGTCATTCCTTTCATTCTTGTAATTTTGCAAAACCTTCATAATAAAGTTCAACTGCTTGTCCATTAAAAACACGAACAAGGACACGAACTCCCTGTGACACACACAAATGAAAGGATAAATGCATTTTTAAAAATGTTTTAGATGCTTTAATCGAGATGCTTTAATACTTGCAAGGTCAAGATGACAAACATCCAGCAGCAGCAGCTGCATCTCTGGCACAAATTAAGATTTTTTTTACCTCTGTTTTTGGATCTAAAGATTGTAGTTTCTGAGAAAAGCAAAAAAAACAGTACATATTTTTGAAATAAGCAACTTGCACGGCAATAACTAAAGGCTCAGGTGTGTTATTTACTCCACTGAGCAGCTGTAACAGGTACTACCTGGAGGCCAAAGGTGCTGTTTTCACCTGTGATCCTTGCTGTGACATCACAGATCTAGATCAGAGTCCTGCCCCGGCATGTCATCCATCAGCTATAAAGATTGCTGATAGATGACAGTGCTGTGAAACTTATATAACAGATCATTTAGGAATAACATGGCTTACTTTACACAATACAAATACTAGGACCCAGGCCAGCTGACAGTCCTGCCGGAGCCCGGGACAAAATAATCTAAAATGGGCCCCCTGCGCCCGGATCTCTCCTTCTCCCTCTTTCTCTCCCTCTGCTCTTCAGGTTTTTTTACAAGCTAATGGACGTTAACATTAGAGCTAGCCAGTTAGGTTAAGTTACAAAGTTGGTAAACGTAACTTTTTCTTACCTTGCTCTACGCTGACTTTATTAATTTCAGCTTCACCGTCACCACCTTTTTAAAATATTTGTGTAGAGAATCTATGAGGCCTCTATTTTCTTCTTCTCTTCTTCTCTTTTCTCTTCTTTTCTGAGCACCGGACTTGTGCTGACCGGACATTTTGACCATTCTAATGGTTGAATTAAACGAAAACATCCAATTTTGATCAGCGGCCAAACCATTTTTGTGTTGGGGGTTCTTGACCACAAGGACAATTAGGAAGAAAACAAATAACAAGCTTTTATGTAACTCAAATACTACATATTCTTTCCACAAATAGGCATATTTTGAAACATTTTGAAAAAAATGATTCCATAATTTAATGAGAATACATTTTTTTTTTTTTTTTTTTTTTTTCCAGTTCTGCAAAATCCAACATTACCTGATACTAAATGGGAACAGCAAATCCACGTTTCGGTGTCTGGAATCCAGTTGTTTCTGTGAATTGCAGCGATCCATTTGTCTCTCTTAAGCTTATTTTTCGGCAGTCTGTAAAACGATAACTCCGATTTCTTGCTAAATCTATGAGTACAGTCGATCGCACAACAGCTCTTTCACATTTTAGATGTTTTCCAGTTGCTCAAACTGAAAGTTTACGCTGACACTCAGTCTTTCTGCCACTCAGTCTTTCTGCCACTCAGTCTTTCTGCCACTCAGTCTTTCTGACACTCAGTCTTTCTGACACTCAGTCTTTCTGACACTCAGTCTTTCTGACACTCAGTCTTTCTGACACTCAGTCTTTCTGACACTCAGTGGGCGTAACCTGCTGTGAAGTCGCATCTGGGACATCATGAACATTCCCTCTATTCAATCTGGAGCATTTGTTTAGTTTGTCCGTCAATGTTTTGTTTTGTTATTCTCCTGTTTGTCTTGTGTCACTGTCACTGTACTGTATGGTGTTGTTAGTTTCTACTTTTTACCTGCAAACAAATCTAACTTTGGGGATCAATAAAGTTACCTTACCTTACCTTCAACAGGTTCGTAACAGTTAAATTATATAAAATAACTTCTTACTTCTGTGTTTCTTTCGCATGAAAATCCACAAAAGTCTGGCGTTTTGGTGTCAGAAACCCCAGTCCGACATGGCGGCCGTGTTGATGTACGTGAAAGCAGTGGCGTCAATTCAGTCAAAGCTAAGGTACGGCAAGGTTACGAGTCACAGAACTTAACTAGAGTATCAATCAACACGTCCAGCAAATACTCATCACAGAAGTTTATGTAGCTTATCTGTGTGGGCAAGAAAACTGGAACTTTTTCAAATGCAGTCTCACTCACTGCAAAAACTCAAAATCTTACCAGGAATATTTGTCTTATTTCTAGTTAAAATGTCTCATTTTTAGTCTTTTTTAGTCTCATTACACTTAAAACAAGAGTCATCGCCAGAAAAATAACTTATTTGACAATTTTCACCTGTTTCAAGTAAATTTTCACTTGAAATAAGTAGAAAAATCTGCCAGTGGGACAAGATTTATCTTCTCATTACAAGCAAAAAAAATGTTCTACTTATTTTAAGTGAAAATCTACTTGAAACAGGTGAAAATTGTAGTTTTTTGAGTTTTTGAGTCTTGTCTTAAATGTAATGAGATTTTTTGACTAAAAATTAGACATTTTAACTAGAAATAAGACAAATATTCTTGTTAAGATTTTGAGTTTTTGCAGTGTATAATTAGTGAAATCGATCATGTTGTTCTGATTTGCATTTGTAGTTATTTTATATGTATTAAATAATAGAATAATCAATTCAAATAGACAGAGTAATTCCATAAATGTATTTAAAAAACAAACATTTACATTTTCCCTTGAAGCCGAGGTGTGGCGGCTGCCGTACCTTCATACCCTGCGTGAAAGGCCCAGATGCAGCATCTATTTGTTATATATATATATATATATATATATATATATATATCCATGGTGGATGTGCAGCGCGGTCAGACGGGGGACTGAAGCGACGCTGACGTCGCTCTCCTGCGGCGCTTGCCAATTCCATTTGAATAACGAAGCCCTTTTTTTGGGGAGGGGGGCATGAAAACGAAGAAGCGAAGTCCTTTTTCTTTATCATTTTCATTAAACCACAGAATGAGCAGACTTGAAGCAGGAAATGAAAATGCAGTTTGGCTGATTTATTATTAATTTTATTTATGAGTCAGAAAATGCAACTACATTCTGAACATGAAAAAGCATTTTCTGTTAATCCATTTTAATTTAAATTATGGTACAGATTTGCTTCCATACTTGGTATTTCTCTCAGACCCGTTGAGCACAATTATAGCAGTTTAAAAAGTTTTTAAGAACCTTGGTTTAACTATGTACCAGTACTAGTATTTTTACTGCAGCATGTGTTTTGTAATATTCACTGAGTCTTCAGCATTTACTGAGAAAGTATGTCGAATTAGAAGGTGTGCATTAGGAATGGGTGATATTTTACCGTTCACGATAAACCGTCAAAAAAATTCCTCACGATAAGAATTTGTATCTCACGGTAAAAACGATAAATTCCCGTTGATGATGTTTTTGTGTAAAGATGATTTATGGAAGGAAGGAAGGAAGGAAGGAAGGAAGGAAGGAAGGAAGGAAGGAAAGAAAGAAAGAAAGAAAGAAAGAAAGAAAGAAAGAAAGAAAGAAAGAAAGAAAGAAAGAAGGAAGGAAGGAAGGAAGGAAGGAAGGAAGGAAGGAAGGAAGGAAGGAAGGAAGGAAGGAAGGAAGGAAGGAAGGAAGGAAGGAAGGAAGGAAGGAAGGAAGGAAGGAAGGAAGGAAGGAAGGAAGGAAGGAAAGAAGGTCTGGTCTGTACTCTTTGCTCCCTCCATGTTCCCCTCGTCGGTTTTCTTGTTCATGTTCCTGGTCTGGTATATTATACTGCTCAGCAGCGTTTTTTCGAACTCCTGCCTCCTGCTCTCCTGCGTTTGGGTCCTCATCAAACCATTCCTGACTAGTGAGGGAAATTAAGTCAGGTTTTTAGAAGAATCGTTCACTTTGTGAGACAAGCACCAAATTTTGCATGAACATTGCCTAGTACCTATTTATGCAGAAAAGCCCGTTAGCCACCTGAAAATCCAAGATGGCGGCCATTCTTCAAGATGGCTGTCTTATGAAAGCTTAGACAAGGTTGTCAGTGTAGAACTTGAATTTCTGAACATATTTTATCCATCCATCCATTCATCGTCCGCCGCTTATCCATTCCTGGGTCGCCGGGGCAGCAGTCTCAACAGAGATGCCCAGACTTCCTTCACCCCAGACACTTCTTCCAGCTCTTCCGAGGGGAGTCCGAGACGTTCCCAGGCCAGCCGAGAGACATAGTCTCTCCAGCGTGTCCTGGGTCTTCCCCGGGGTCTCCTCCCGGAGGGACATGCCTGGAACACCTCCCTAGGGAGGAGGGACATGCCTGGAACACCTCCCTAGGGAGGCGTCCAGGAGGATCCGATACAGATGCCCAAGCCACCTCAGCTGACTACTCTAAATGTGAAGGAGTAGCGGCTCGACTCCGAGCTCCTCCCGGTTGACCAAACTCCTCACCCTATCTCTAAGGGAGCGTCCAGCCACCCTGCGGAGGAAACTCATCTCTAAGGGAGGAAACTCATCTCTAAGGGAGCGTCCAGTCACCCTGCGGAGGAAACTCATCTCGGCCGCTTGTATCCGCGATCTTGTCCTTTCGGTCACTACCCAAAGTTCATGACCATAGGTGAGGGTAGGTGCGTAGATTGACCGGTAAATCGAGAGCTTCGCCTTTCGACTCAGCTCCTTCTTCACTACGACGGTCCGGTACATCGACCGCATAACTGCGGACGCTGCACCGATCCGTCTGTCAATCTCACGCTCCATTGTTCCCTCACTCGTGAACAAGATCCCGAGATACTTGAACTCCTCCACCTGAGGCAGGACTTCTCCACCCACCCGGAGAAGGAACACCACCCTTTCCCGGTGGAGAACCATAGCCTCGGTTTTGGAGGTGCTGATTCTCATCCCTGCCGCGTCGCACTCGACCTCAAACCGCCCCAGCACATGCTGAAGGTCCCGGTCCGATGAAGCCAACAGGACAACATCATCCACAAAAAGCAGAGATGAAATCGTGAGGTTCCCAAACCGGATCCCCTCCGGCCCCTGGCTATGCCTAGAAATCCTGTCCATAAAAATTATGAACAGGACCGGTGACAAAGGGCAGCCCTGCCGGAGTCCAACATGCACCGGGAAGAAGTTTGACCTACTGCCGGTAATGAGAACCAGACTCCTGCTCCGATCATACAGAGACCGGACAGCCCTTAGTAGAGGGCCCCGGACTCCATACTCACTGAGCCCCCACAGAATGACACGAGGGACACGGTCAAATGCCTTCTCCAGATCCACAAAGCACATGTAGACTGGTTGGGCAAATTCCCATGAACCCTCGAGCACCCTGCGGAGGGTGTAGAGCTGGTCCAGTGTTCCGCGACCGGGACGAAAACCGCATTGTTCCTCCTGAATCCGAGGTTCAACTATCGGCCGTAATCTCCTCTCCAGTACCCTGGCGTAGACTTGCCCGGGGAGGCTGAGAAGTGTGATCCCCCTGTAGTTGGAACACACTCTCCGGCCCCCCTTTTCAAAAAGAGGGACCACCACCCCGGTTTGCCACTCCAGCTGTACTGTCCCCTTCCTCCATGCAATGTCGCAGAGGCGTGTCAACCAAGACAGCCCTACGACATCCAGAGACTTGAGGTACTCAGGGCGAATCTCATCCACCCCCGGTGCCACTGAGGAGCTTACGAACCAGCTCAGTGACCCCCCCCCCCTCTGGTCATCCCGCTGCTGCTTCCACCTGCCTGCGGTCCCCCACCCCCCTCTGGTCATCCCGCTGCTGCTTCCACCTGCCTGCTGTGCTGCTGACGTCCCCGACCCTCCCAGTCTGGCCTTCGGCAGGAGGGTCCCCCCTATGAGCCTGGTCCTGCTCAAGGTTTCTTCCCTCCTAAAGGGGAGTTTTTCTTGCCACTGTTTGGCTTAAGGCTTTTCTCCCACTAGGGGAGTTTTTACCTGCCATTGTTTATGTAATAATTGCTCGGGGGTCATGTTCTGGGTCTCTGGAAAGCATCTAGAGACAACATCTGTTGTATTAGACGGTATACAAATAAAATTGAATTGAATTGGATGACACTCCCACCAATTGCCCAGAGCTGTGAACAACTCACGAAGTCCAAGTGCAAAAAGGAATGTTGTGGAAGATGCAAGTGCTACCGTTTTGGCCTCCAGTGCACACACCTGTGTGCCTGCAATTGTGATGATTAGAAAAAATGTGATACAGAAATGGGAGGGGGGGCGACTATAATTTGATGCCAAAACAATCAAAATCTAATTATATAATCACAATCCAGGTCAAAAACCATGTCTTTTGCCTGCAGCCATTTTGGAAAACGGCAGCCATATTGTTTTTTTTTTGCGTGGCTAACGGGCTTTTTTGAAAAAGTAGACCTAGAACATACTTTGTGCAAAATTTGGCGCTTGTCTCACAAAGTGAACGATTGTTTCACTAATGTGCCTGGCTAAACAGAACGGACTAGCCAGAATGGACCCAGCGGGAGAGTATATTAATCTCCTTGAGTTCTTCTGCCGGGAGTGGGAGAAGAACATGCGCCGGGTCGAGGAGGAGGAGTCCCCCTTCTGGGGAACACGCCTGGCTCGAGGGGGGCCCAGGTGTGTTCGATCCCAGGGAAGACGACGTCGGCGCCAGCCCCAGTCTGTTCCTGCTCTCGTGGGGGTCCTGGACGAACCTCACTCTGTTCCCGAGGTAGTCCCGGATGCACCCCAGCCTCTTTCCCCCCTCTGGGGAACACGCCTGGCTCGAGGGAGGCCCAGGTGTGTTCGCTCCCAGGGGAGACAACGTCGGCGCCAGCCCCAGTCTGTTCCTGCTCCGGCGGTGGCCCCGGGCGCATCGTCTCCTGTTCCGGCGGTGGCCCCGGGCGCATTGTCTCCTGTTCCGGCGGTGGCCCCGGGCGCATCGTCTCCTGTTCCGGCGGTTTCTCGCTCCTGTGATGGTCCCGGACCCCCCTCAGCCGGGGGTGAGGACCCGGTGTCCCCCGAAGCCGGCTCCTCGGGTTCTGCCCGGGTTTTACATCCCGAGACCGACCCCCCTGACCCGCCTGCTACGTACCGAACTGTCTCGCCGGTCTGCCCGGTCCCGAGGGCGGCCCCTGGAACTGGCCCCATTTTGTTTCTGTCTTTAACGCCTTCATCTATATTCTGTGATGTTGTCAAGGAATCTCTGTGTTTTTATTCAATAAAAATAAAGTTCCAAAAAAATTAAACAAGGAAACACTGAAAAAAGGAACAGCACATGCACACATCAGACAACACATCAGAGGATTAGGAAGAACAATATCTGTGTGCCTGTTAGCAACAGATGCTGTAATCCTGGACACATTTCTATTAAGGACCAGCAGGATTTAAACTTCCATCAGTACCGTCTACGGAGAGAGTTCTTCTGCTACTGATGCTGCTTGTGATGTCATCGATACGGTTGTTGCCAGGCAACCGACCGTGCTCTGAAGCTTCTGTGATGATCCTTGTGGATTTCATCCATCCAACAGTTTCTCACCTTGTTTATTTTAATTTCACTTTATCAAGGCGGCCACAGGTCCTTAAAAAGTATTAAATTCCATTTTCCTAAAATAATGCTGTAGCACGCTCGTGCTACTTGGGGTCGACCGACAGGACAGAGGACACGGGGTTTCGACGAGGAAATGTTTTATTCTGAATCACCCAGACCAGGGGTCGGCAACCCGCAGCTCTAGAGCTGCATGCGGCTCTTTAGTGCCGCCCTAGTGACTCCTGGAGCTTTTTCAAAAATGTTTGACCTTTTTCTTCCTTTCTTTCTTCTTTTTCTTCATTTTTCTTTTTTTTCTCTTTTTTTCTTTTTTTTCTCTTTTTTTCTTCTTTTCTTTTTCTTCTTTTTTCCTTTTTTTTTTCTTCCTTTTCCCTTTCCTTTTTAATCTTGACATTTCAACTTTTTTCTCAACATTTCGACTTTTTTCTCGAAATTTTGACTTTTTTCTTTACATTTCGACTTTTTTCATGAAGTTTTGACTATTTCTTTGACATTTCGACTTTTTTCTCGACATTTCGACTTTTTTCTCAAGATTGTACTTCAACATTCATCTTGACATTTCAACTTTTTTCTCGAAATTTTGACTTTTTTCTCGACATTTCAACTTTTTTCTCGAAGTGCATAATAAAAAAAAATCTAATACAGAAACATGCAGCATGTGTTGTCTTCATTCTAAAGCTTATACAAGACTTTTCATTTTTTGCGGCTCCAGACATATTTGTTTTTTGTGTTTTTGGTCCAATATGGCTCTTTCAACATTTTGGGTTGCCGACCCCTGACCCAGACACAGACGTGAACCAGCAGAACCTTCAGCAGCTCTGTCCTCCCTGTAGAACCGCTCTTTTAAGTAGCCAGGCAGGGTGGAGAGATTGATTGGGCACAGGTGTGCCCAATCAGCTGTGTGGCTGCTCCCCCGCAGTCCAAACCCAATCCTCCCCCCTGCCACAAATGCCTTAAAATGTCTTAATTTGTCTTAAATCTCAATCCAAAGGTCTTCATTTTTGAATATTAGTCTCAGAAGGAATTTATCCGGTCATCATTGAAAAGTGTATTTAATAGTTTTGAGGAGAAATAAATCTGTTCACTAGTTGTTAGATGCCTGAGTCTGTGTTGCCAGGTTGAGCGGGTTTCAGCCCAATTGGGCTGGAAAATACAGGACTGGGTGGGTTGGTAAACTTTGGGCTGCTTTTCCAGGTTTTTACTAAATGTTTAGGAGAATTACTAACAAAAAAGTTTCCATTATGGCAGAGAAAAGTAGAAACTTACACAATAAACTCTCTGATATTGTATTTGCCTTAAACCGCTCACTGTAATTGTAGTCTTTGTTTGGAGCCTGAACCTTTTTGTTGGCTTCATTTGCTTATGACCTGAAATCTATTACACATTTATTAATTGACGGTTTTAACATAGAAAAAAGTATGATTTGAGCTGTTTTTTTCATTATTTTGGTGGGTTTTACATCGTGTTTTGGCTGGAACTGTCAGATCTGGCAACCTTGACCTCAGCGCTGGATTTCTCAGTGACTTGTCTTTTTGGTCTTAAATTTAGTTTGAAAATGGTATTAAAAAGTCTGAAATTTAACTTGATTATTCATTCCTTTTTTTATTGCTTTTCACTATATATATATATATATATATATATATATATATATATATATATATATATATATGTATATATATATATATATATATATACATATATATATATATATATATATATATATATATATATATATATATATATATATATATACACAAAGCCAATAATACACATATGACAATAATAATCAACATCTTCAATCCCACCTACCAGTTCTGTTATCAAGTTCGTCCACAGTGCTATTGTTCCTTGTTGCCCTTGACTTATCCTTGCAGAAATGTAACTGAAATTTAACTTACCTGTAAATACCCTGTTTATACTTACTAATTTCTATTTCAGGATACATTTTTTATCATTACATTTTTTAATTGCTTTTCACTATATATATATATATATATATATATATATATATATATTTTTTTTTTATATATATATATATATATATATATATATATATATATATATATGTATATATATATATGACAATAATAAATCATCTTCAATCCCACCTACCTACCAACCCACCCCTCAGTTCTGTTATCAAGTTCGTCCACAGTGCTGTTGTTCCTTGTTGCCCTTGATTAATCCTTGAAGAAGTAAATTCCAGATACAAGATATCCAAAAAGCTTCTCAGCCAATGGGTTTTTGAAATGTCATGGGGTGGATTCTATCGTTGTACAATGATCTTTTGGGCTGCCCCAGGGGTTAATTTGTGCCGGATCCTGCCGGAACAGGATCCGGCACCTCTCGATTTTGGCCTCCTTGTGTTCCGGGACTTATTTGGGCAGATCCGGCACCTCTCGTATAAAAACAGCGTTATTTTGGGGTTGATGCAGCCACGTCTCTCTGCCTGCAGTCACTGCACTGTGTCCAGCAATGTCCCGCCCACAGCACCATCTGATTGGTTACACACAGAGACAGGCACGGGAAACAGCCAATCAGCGGTGAAGGCTGTGCATGCTCTGTGCTCACACAAACAGAGGAGCGGAGAATACGTTTTGCCGGGTAGAGAAGCTCCGGAGAGGATATCTATGTTTCCAAGATAAGTTATGCAACAAACAAAACCCTCCCGCCCGGTACCATCTCAATGTTCCGGGACCTCTTCATGGACAAATTAAGCACTGGGCTGCCCTCAATCCAGCAAGCCGGACCTTCCGGGTCTTTTCGGTAAGATCTGGTTTAGAGTCGTCATTCAAAAGGGGCAGAAACGGATCTCCTGGACACTGTACCTCCGTTAGTTCTGAAATAATCTTTATAACCTTCCCCCAAAACTCAGCGATTCCTGGGCATTTCCATACCATATGTATAAATGAGCCCAGTGTTCCTGGGGCACAAAATGTGCAACATGGGTCAGGCGCTAATCCCATTCGATGTCTGATTCTGTGTGTTACACAGGCTCTGTGACTAAACTTGAAATGTATATACTGATGATTGGGATTTTTCGACGTACCAGCCACATTATTCCAAATAGATTCACAGTCCAATTCCAGCCCCAGACCTGTTATATCACTATTCCAGGCTGTCATTCCAAACGAGTTAGAATATTTCTAGGAATGTAGCCAGTAGCTCTATGGAATCAACAAAGAATGGGATGATCTTTTAGTTCTGTACCCCAGGGAACTATAGATTCTACAAGCAGCTCTCAGTCTAAAGCAGGGGTCGGCAACCCGCGGCTCTAGAGCTTTAGCGCCGCCCTAGTGGCTCCTGGAGCTTTTTCAAAAATGTTTGACCTTTTTTTTCTTTTTTTCTCTTTTTTTCCTTTTTTTCTCTATTCTTCTTTTTTTTCTTTTTTTCCTTTTTCTCTTTTTTTCTTATTTTTTCCTTTCCTTTTTAATCTCAACATTTCGACTTTTTTCTCGAGATTGTACTTCAACATTAATCTCAACATTTCAACTTTTTTCATGAAATTTTGACTTTTTTCTCAACATTTCTACTTTTTCTCAAGATTGTACTTCAACATTAATCTTGACATTTCAAGTTTTTTCTCTAAATCTTTACTTTTTTCTTGACATTTCGACTTTTTTCTCGCCATTTCGACTTTTTTCTTGAGATTGTACTTCAACATTAATCTCGACATTTCGACTTTTTCTCGACATTTAAACTTTTTTTTCAACATTTCGACCTTTTTCTCGATATTTCGACTTTTTTCTCAACATTTCGACTTTTTTCTTGAGATTGTACTTCAACATTAATCTCGACATTTCGACTTTTTTCTCGATATTTTGACTTTCTCGACATTTCGACTTTTTTTTCAACATTTCAACTTTTTTCTCGACATTTCAACTTTTTTCTCAAGATTGTACTTCAACATTAATCTTGACATTTCAGCTTTTTTCTCGACATATCGACTTTTTTCCCGACATTTCAACTTTTTTCTCAAGATTGTACTTCAACATTAATCTTGACATTTCGACTTTTTTCTCGAAATTTTGACTTTTTTCTTGACATTTTGACTTTTTTCTCGAAGTGCATAATGAAAAAAAAATCTTCCCCCAGTTATAACTAATATAGAAACATGCAGCATGTGTTGCCTTCATTCTAAGGCTTATACAAGACATTTTTGCGGCTCCAGACATATTAGTTTTTTTTGTTTTTGGTCCAATATGGCTCTTTCAACATTTTGGGTTCCGACCCCTGGTCTAAAGTAAAAGAACAGGGAAATCCTATTGATACCATATCTTGTGACAAGGACTTGGAAATCAAGTATGTCATTCAAACCGTTGATATCTTGCAGAATCCTAATGCCCTTCTCTTCCCAAGCTCTAAAGACAAAAGGTCTCCCTCCAGTCAACATATTATTGTTTCTCCATAACGGAGAAGATTTACACCATTTGCTTTCGAATCCTATAAACTTCTTCTTTCAGGATTAATTAATTATCATTTAATTCAATTCACTTGTGAAAAACGCCTGCATTCTGCAAACCTCACACTATAATTTGGCAAAAGTCCCTCCTCTTCTGCTCCGGTATTTCTATTTTGCTCATTCATGCAACTGTGATGACATCAGTCTCTCAGTGTCACATCAGCTGGAAGGACACTGTGTACATTTCTCAGAAGCATTTCCAATAATCACACAACCTTGAAAGGACGTGGCCTTTGTGTCTTTGTCTGCGGTGCAAAAACGCAGCTCAAAGGATCGCACCCTTGAGCACCCAAAGGTGGAGGAACATGGCCACGATGAATAGCTGGAAATGAGATTAGTTAACCTTGTTCTGTCGTTTCCTGTACACCATCTTCTCTGTTTGGTATAGTTGAGGCCAGCGACAAAACATCAGCACGGGTTAAAAAAAATCACTTGTTACTAATTAATTTTCATAAGACAAACTTTGATCAAAGGGTTGAGAGCTCAGAGTTTATGAAGCAGATATGTGACTCTATTTAAAGAGTAAAAAGCTGAAACCTTGACAAGAATAAAGTGATTCTTTACCTATAGACTGTTGTTTTTAAGTCGACCTCCTAAAGTTTAAGTTGGGCATTTAAAGCAATGATTTGCTGCTAAATTCTTTTACTCTCAACTCAACTCAACTAAATTATTTTAGTCTTTATTTTTTGTTATTTTTATTGTTGGTTGTTGAAGCGGATTCCAGCATCATATGAATCTAGGCTGGTTATCTATAAGACAAAGGTCTACTTATACTTTGTTAAATTTTCTGAGGAATATACTGGTGACACGATCTCCGAAACAACTGTATGACAGATTATACTATCATTTTATTACCATGGTTACAGTAGAATGTCCTGTAGGAATAATTTTGCTTTGCTTCCTGTGAAACAAACTTAAGAAAAAGTTAATAATCAGGTGAGATAAAACCGTTTGAATATATTACATTTCTACACTATTGGAGGATTTACTCCAGTGCTTTTAAGGATTGACACGACTACTAACTAGTCCCACAGTCCTCTAACAGAATAACCAGCTCCAACACCCCCCTCCACCTCAGAAAAGGAATGAAGATTAAATGTTACCGATTTAAATTGGCCTGAATTTGGAAATGAAACTTGAATTTTAAATATTAAATATTGAAATTATATTTTTTACCATTAAAATAATCAGATTACACTGAATCTGATAGAAGATTCTGTCACCTTGGTGTGCAACGGACTCTCAGTTATCCGAGTCCGAGACCTGGAAAGACCCTGAGACCCGAGACAAAACCAGGACCAAAGACTGTTGAGACCAAGACAAGACCTGGGGCCTCATTTAAAATGGAGTGTGTAGGATTCATACTAAAAGTGCACGTACACCCAAAAGCCGAAAATGCGGGGCGCAAAAAAAAATCTGGATCTATAAAACCATGTGCACACACATCTGCATGCAATGTTCGCTTTATAAATCACAGTCCAGCTGGAAGGTTGCTCAGCTGAATCCGCCTCATACCCCGGCCTCTACACGCCCACTTTCTACCATAAATGCATATGGATGAGTCTACTGAGCATGCGCAGTGGCTTCCTGCAGCCTGTTTGGCGTCAGAATGAATGAGAGGGTGTCCAGCCACCATGACACTGACTTTCACGGAGACTTAGATCTAGATGTTGTAGATGATGTGGAGGACAGGAAAACCATATTATTTGGTGGTCACAGTAAAAGTTAGAATAAGTATATAAATAGTATACAATAAAATAAAGCGAGTGAGTGGCAGCACGCCGTTGCTGCCCGTTAGTGCCACGACGCAATTACCACTGGGGACAGGGGGGACATGTCCCCCCCCACTTTTCAAAATCATGTATTTGTCCCCCCCACTTTACAGTTTAAAAACTAACGGTAGGCTCAGCCTGTGATTGCAAATCCTCAGGACTGTCTGTGCGAAAGCGATGCAAAGACAGGAGCGGAGCCCCGCTCCCCCTCCTCCCCTCAGAGCCACAAAACCACAGGACCACAGGACCACAAAAAAGTAAAAGACATTAACTGCAGAGTCTAGTCATCCTACATGTGTTGGGGAATCGGTTTGGGTTCATCCGTCATGAATGATCCTTTATTCTTTGCTTCGAAACATTTGTTTTGTGTTTCTGAAAGTGTTATTCTTTGCTTTAGTTTAGACTTTCTGATTGTTCACACCTGTGTCTTGTGAGCCCGTGTCTACAGTATATTTTCCTGTTTTCCCTTCCCTCCCTGCTGGTTTTCTGTTATCCTAGTCACTTGTGTTCCCTTTTTTGCTGACATTGTTCCTATCTTTTAATAATAAAAACATTTTGCTTGTTCCTGCTGTCTCCATTTCTTCTGCACATGTGCTCCACATATTTGCACCATACAAATCTTCCAAAACCACATCCGTCATGAGTGACGTACATGTTTGACATATGTTCCACATAATGAACTCCTGATTCTAGCATTAAATTTCCCATGTGCAAAACAAGTGAAATGAAAGTCATGCATTTTTGCTGTTCCACTTCAGTCTCTAATTATCTGTCTATCATGCATCGTCTCACACTTCCTTCACAGAAAATCCCCTGATCTCTTGACACTTCCTTCATGTGAAGATCAACCTGTCTACTGTTTTACAGAATAATCCAGTGAAGGCATTGTTAAGAATGTGAAAATCATAAAAAAGTAACATATCCAATACAGTCTTCATATAATAACAGAATATTCACTCTGCATGTTGTTTAGCTACCAAGTGTCTTTGGAGCCCAATGGGTTTGGACGTGTTTACATCATGAGTTGTTAATTCTGCATTGATTTCTGGTCAAAAGGGTACATTTTTGGTTTGTCTTAAAATCTCTGTTGGACCAACTATATAAAACATCCAGTCCTGAAAACAATAATAATAATAATTAAAGCTGCAAGCAGCGATGAACGGGTCCTTGCACCCTTGTGCAGGTTCAGGCTGCAGTGGAAGCTTGTATGACTCGCATGTAGATTCTTCAGGACTGGACATTGGGCAGATGAAACCACCCACGACTCTCTATGTCAAACCATTCAAAAGTTATGGCAGAAAGTTGGAACTATCAGATATCGACCAATCAGATGAAGGGGCGGGCCTAATTTGCAGCAATTATGTTCAAGGACTCAAAACTGAGTCCGATGACACCACCCACGACTCTTTATGTCAAACATCGAAAAGTTATTGCAGAAAATAGGAACTATCACATATCGACCAATCACAAGAAGGGGCAGGGCTAATTTGCACCAATTAAGGTGAAGGGGTCAAAACCGAGTCCGATGACACCACCCACGACTCTGTATGTCATACCATTCAAAAGTTATGGCAGAAAATAGGATCTATCAAATATTGACCAATCAGAAAAAAGGGCGGGGCTAATTCATGCCAATGAAGGTCAGGTACTCAATACCGAGTCAGATGACACCACCCATGACTGTTTATATCAAACCATTCAAAAGTTCTGGCAGAAAGTAGGAAATATCAAATATGGACAAATCAGATGAAGGGGGGGCGCGCTTTTTGGCATCTATCGTCGCCACGGTAACACTTTTGACTGAGAAAAGTAATGCGCGTCGTCGCAGGATGGAGACGCACATTTTGATGTATAACACACCTGGGGGCACGTTACGGTTCGGGCCGCATTAACTGTCGAAGGAATGGCATAAATTGCCCCAAAATTACACGATTAATTAAAAATGGACGACTTCCTGTTCGGTTTCGGCCATGGCGCCAAGAGACTTTTCTTTAAGTTGTGACATGATACAGGTGTGTAGCGATTTTCGTGCATGTACGTCAAACCGTATTTTGGGGCTTGAGGCACAAAGTTTTCAAGGGGGCGCTGTTGAGCCGTTAGGCCACGCCCATTAATGCAAAGCATTAAAGGAGCTTGAGGCTCCTTTTAAGAAATGAGACTCTCTAGCGCCACCCTTCACCACAACGGCCGTTGGGGGTACTGCAGCCAACAGTGAAGCCGGCACGGGAGAACGGGGAGAACGCTCATGCAGCGTCATGTGACGTCACATCCACAGCCCAGAGGGGGAAATTTGGGCCCGAATTGCAGCACATTTTGCAGCACACAGCCTGTTCAAGGCAAAGGAGAGATACACTAGAGGGCTCATTCTTTTGGGTTTGGAACGATTCATCTGACATTATTACTAGAAAACTTAAAACGTATACGAATTTTTTTCATAAATTCTGCCTCAATCCGGCCTCAAGCTCCTTTAAATATCACATTTTTCTCCAGGCCTGGCTTGGGTGCAAAATTTAGTGATTTTTGGGGCAGGTTTAGGGGGGCAAAAAGGCCCTCATTTTCTCGGAAGAAGGAAAAAAACAAAAACAAAAAAATAAGCGAGAAAAATGAGAAAAACAAGAAAAACAAGAAAAATTCCTACAGATAGAATAGGGCCTTCGCACTGTCAGTGCTCCAGCCCTAATAAAAATCCACAATTACATAAGCACGGAATTCGATAAATAAATTTGCTTGTTTTCAAGACAGTCAATTTATTTAATTTTGTCCATCAAGAGCTTGCAGTTTGATCCCAGTGTGAGACACAAATATTTAGTACTTATGCGTGATTATATTTAAATGTTGTTCCAGCATAATTCCATCTGGGATGTGGTCATAAAAAGAATCAGGGGAGGATTATGCAGGCAGTTACATCTGAAACTCAGAAAACAAACTGCTCTAGAGAAGGTTATGAGTTCAGATTAGGTTACCATGGCGATCTGGCCAAGTTAAAACAGAGCCACTGACATGTCTCTGGCTTTAGACTCGACATCATTTACTGCTTATCTCCCCCCTTGTAGTACAGCCCACAGGTTGTGCACATGAACACCTCCCCCCTTCTAAAAAGAAGGAAACTAGCTTCTGCTTTAAATAACAACACATCGTAAACTGTGACTCACCAAGTTCCCTTTAAGGACTGTGCAGGCAGGCTTTAGGCATGATGGCAGCATAAGGTGAGCCTTTTGTCTTGGATGTTGTAGTGGAGTCATTCTTTTCTACTTTTCTTGTGTCTTCTGTAATCATTGGCCTCTGAACAGAAGAATGTTTGAATGCACTTGCAAAATTCGCAGGTGCAAAGAATATTAGGGCCCGGCAGGAGAAAAATAAAAATAATATTTTAGAGGAGGAAGATTTTTTTTTCATTATGCACTTCGAGAAAAAAGAAAAAAGCACTCCGAAAAGACATTTCTCCCGATTTCAGCTGCATTGCATTATGGGTATTGTTGTTCTTTGCTTTGTGTTGCGTTCCGTGAAGAGTTGTGGTTTTATTATGATCGTACGGGTTTGTGAATGTTTATGGGCAGCGTCAGTGCATCATTACACTCTGCTTTTCTTGTTTGTATTTTAAGAACCGACACCAGAACTTAAATTGGTGGATGAAAAACGGCTCCTCGTTCCGCTTTATTGTCACGCGTATTATATACTGACGGATTAAGCCCAATGTAAGTTTATTGAGTTTTACACATTGTGGATGTCCGCGATCGCCTCTCTCATAAGCAATATGAACAATATAAACTTGTATTTAAAACATGACGCATCACGATCTGATTCCTCCGCTGCAGAAAGACAATTTGTGCCGACGGGATTATCGAGGTGCAAACGTGAGAAATAAAGAGCAAAGTCGCTGTAACTTGGAGTGTTGCATCCGCAGGAGGAGAGACCGGTCTAGATCCCGGTCCATCACCGGAGAAACACTTTTTGGAGTCCTGCAGCACCTGCAGCCGACTAATTTCAGGCCCCGTCCACACGTAGCCGGGTATCTGCTAAACCGAAGATATTTTCCTACGTTTGGACCTGTCATCCACATGAAAACGCAAATAAACGAATGTTTAAAAAAACTCCAGGCAAAGGGAAGATTTTTGAAAACTCCGTTTATGTAGATGCGTGTAGACACACACAACCGGAGTTTTGCGTTTTCGAACGTCACATTATGCGCCAAAACAACAATCTGCTCTAACGTGCGACCTTTGTTTACTACAGAACTACAGATGATCCAGCATCTGTTCTCCGAGCTATTTATTAAATAAACGGTCTCTGCTCTTGACACCGTTACACCGACGCAGAGCCTACGCCGTAGGGTACGCGGCGACGCGCACCGTACGCCTTACCCTACGGCGTAGGGCTGCGTTGATTTAACGCGGCAGCTCCGTGGTGGGACATGGGGGGACTCGAGCTCGTTACCCTCCTTCTCGTACCCGAGAAGGAGACGCCGCTCCCGGGGAAGCTGCGCCGCAGAGGCCCGAAGGCCGGAAGAACAGATGATCTACAGGTTAGAATGCTTATGAATGTGGTCGAAAACGCAGATCTTCGGTTACGTGTGGAAGGTTTTTTTTTTTAAAACGATGTAATGTGGATACAAATTATTTTATAAACGAAGGGTGGAAATATTCGGTTTTAAAAAATACCCGGCTACGTGTGTACATAGCCTCAGACTCTGAAAGTCGCCTAAAAATTCAATAAAAACTTAATTCATTCATTTCTGAGTCACATCAGTTCGTACCAACCAACCTTTCTGTGAGATCTTAGTTTTATTTTAAAAGACAAACTTACAGAACCGGTTTTTCGCTGCAAAATGTATTTTAATGTTTTTCTGTCCAGACACAGTTATGGGATGTTTTAGGATCTAGCTTTAATCTCCAGTAGGCGTCCTATACGGTCGTCATGGCGACAGAGATGTCCGACCTGTAGCAGCTGCAGCTGATGGTCCAGTCTTAGTCCTGGACCAGCAGATCCAGACTAAACCAGTTGATGGTCCAGTCTTAGTCCTGGACCAGCAGATCGGTGTGATCTGATCATCAGCAGGTTCCTCTAACGGAGCCAAAGCTCCATCAGGATTTGCAGGTTCCATCGTTGAGCTCCTTTAGTTGTTTGTTCAGATCATGTGGTTGATTGTGAGATTGTTGCAGCTCCACTCTTGTGTCTGGTGATGTGGGGACTGTCGTGTCCTTCATGTGGTCGTGAACCTATTACTGACGTCTCGTTTCCTCATATTCTGCACTTCACTGCATCACAGGGAAGTTTCGCCAACGGACAAAACCTCAGAAAAGTGAATACGCCAGACATGATGTCTGCGTGAAAGACCGCAACTTTCTACGTTCAAATCACATTTTGCACATCCGACAGTGGACAGAGAAAGTGGCGTACGCACGATTTTTGTACGCCACACGTTTTGTTCATGAGGCCCCTGGACTGGTTGCTGTTTGTGTCTCTGCCTGTTCCCGTCTCTGTTTGTTTGTTTTCTCTCTTGCAGATTCCAAAGGCTTGTGTGCCCGTTGTGCGTTTTCCTGTTTCTCTCATTTCAGACAGCGGATGCCACCCCTCAACACACTGTCTTATACTGTAGGCTTCTGGCCTGTTATAGCTGGTACCTATGAGTATTTAAAAAAAAAAGAAATGCCACAGCACAGTAGGGATGGGCGGTATGGACTAAAAAATGTATCACGATATTTCTGGCATTTATCCCAATAATGATAAAAATGACGATAAAAAAATACCAATTCAACTCCACCTTTTTAACTATAAATCTATTTCGCTCTCAGATCCACCATGTTTGTTACACAAAAACCTCATCAATGGGAATTTATCTTTCTTTCTTTCTTTCTTTCTTTCTGGCTCATTTCTTTCTTTCTTCCTTCCTTTTCCCTTCCTTCCTTTCTTTTTCCCTTCCTTCTTTCTTTCCTCCTGCTCTCTCCTTCCTTCCTTCCCTCCTTCCTTCCCTCCTTCCTTCCTTCCTTCCTTCCTTCCTTCCTTCCTTCCTTCCTTCCTTCCTTCCTTCCTTCCTTCCTTCCATAAATCAGTTTTACACAAAAACATCATCAACAGGAATTTATCATTTTTACCGTGAGATACAAATTCTTACCGTGGAGAATTCTTTTGACGGTTTATCGTGAACGGTAAAATATCACCCATTCCTACAGCACGGATGAAACTACAATGGGCAAACTACGAAAACTATGGCTGTACCAAAAATAAATACTGTCTTACATCCTCTTGAATTCAAATAATACAATCAGAATCAATCAATTCCAATAATGGACACGTTACAAAAATACAATAGGCACATTCAAGAGGCCTCATTGTACGCTACTCCTACCCAGTCAAAGCTGACTGGAATTGATGATAAACTTGATTGGAAAACACATATAAACCATATTAAATCTAAATTGTCCAAAACCATTGCAATCTTATACAAGACAAAATAACTTTTAAATCAGAAATCCACTTACATACTGTACTGTTCACTCATTGTTCCATATATTACTTACTGTGTGGAGGTATGGGGAAATACTTACAGTACATAACAAAAATTGATCCAATAATCAAATTACAAAAGAGAGCCATAAGAATTGTAAATAATTCAAAATACTGCGACCCAACAAACCCACTCTTCATTAAACTAAACACCTTAAAATGTGTAGATCTAGTTGAGCTAAGGACTGATTTATAATGTATAAGGCACACAACAACCTACTTCCTTACTGCATTCAGGAAATGTTTTCACCAGAGAAAGTCAGTATGAACTCAGGGGAACTTGTATGTTTAAAAAATAAAGGTAAGGACAAACTTTAGAAGTAGATGTGTTTCTGTTAAAGGGGTAAACTTGTGGAATAGTCTCTGGGATGAGCTAAAAATGTGTAGTTCTCTCTGCAAATTCAAAAAAAATGTTTAAACTTAGGGCAATTGATAAATATAAACTATGACCAAGAGCAGCTTCTCCTGTAAATCCTCTATATCACATGCTCTTGTTGTAATTGATCTCTGTAATACCTTTTATTTTGATTTGTTGTGATGTGATGTAAAAAGGGTAGGCATTATATAAGCTACGGCTTCAGTCTACACCTTTTTTGGTTCATTTATTTATATATCCAGCTTTACTGTGGTGCATGTTTTGATTTGCTAATGGACCAAATAAAACTAAACTAAACTTGAGTGACAGGTACTGTACATCCAATTATTGGTGCAACACAATCCAGAGCTCCTCCTATCAGAGAGGTGGAGGACTAATAATGTAAAGTGGCCAAATACTGGACTGGCAACTGCCCCCCCCCACCCAAAAAAAAATTAAAAAACAAGGCGTCAAAAGGGTGCAGCAGTCAGAAAAAAAGCTAAAAAGATATGGCACATGTCATTTATTTCAAGTTACAACAAAAATACAATTTTGATGGACTATTTTCTAGCAATTTAATTTAGCCAAGAGAGATCTCATTGCAGATGCACTACCCCAAAGCAGCAGAGCAGGATTTTCAATTTAAAATCTTATTCTCAAAAGAACCAAAAAAGCTCAGTGATTTAAAGTCTGTCTGCTAAATAATAGCTGCAGTTGAGTAAGATTGCCTTTATTGGTAAAATCAAAGCTAAATGGCAGAACAATTGTAATAGCCTGAATCTCTTTAAGGCTGAATCCCCCTGGTTGGTTTCCTGGAGAGATTTTATAACAGATTTTTACAGAAGAATATAAAGCTTTTGTGTTTGTTTCAATCTTTTATATTATAGTGGGGCAGTTTTGTTGCAATACTTTTAAATTTGGTTCAAAAATCGGGGCTGGCAAGTTGAAGGCAGAAATGTGAGCAGAAGTAGCCGGTCAGGGTCAGTTATCCAATAAGACATATTCATCTACGTTATTATTATGTTTCTTGGCAGTGCTGGAATAAGATAATATCTTGCAGAGATGCTATTGTCATCCCTGCAGACTCTGATTCAGTGAAACATTAGGAAGCTGCTCATCTTGCTGGAGCAGCTTCAGTTGTTGCCATCTAATCTGGAGTGGACCTGCACGAGCCTTTCCTATTGAAAATATATCTATATTTATGATATGTGAGGAATAGGATATGTGGACCAAAATTGGAACAAGTAAAGTATCAGAGAAACTTCAGAATATGATTAAAAATTCCTGGAAATTCAGTGCTTGAGTGAAGATCATTTGTAAGTATTGTTTAATGTTGGCTTTATCCCGAACAACAACAAATCACCATCAAATTAAAGCGTCAAAATATCAAAAAAAGCTAAACAATTTAACAGTTTCATCCAGAAATAAAGAACAACAGCAAAATAATGTGTTGGAGAGGGAACAGGAGGAAGCAGAACGCTTATTTAGTCCTGTCCCTTCCTCACAATATCATATCATATGCCATAGAGAATATGAAAATTAAACATTAAAATAAAATAAAATAAAATAAGAAAAGAAAGAATGGACAAAATAATAACAAAAATAAATAAATACAACACAAACAAAGAATGAACAAAGATCAAGGCATAATGAAACTAGCCTCCTACAATATCCTAAACTCAAACATTTAATTTCCAGTCACTTCTTTGATGATCCAGGACCAGCCATGAATGCAGGGAGTTACATTTGTATCATGTATGATGCATCACATAAGGAACAGAATAATAATCAAAGAAATACATACAGAAGGTAAATTTAGTTTTTTAGAGGTCCCTATTTTTATATTTGTCAAGAATTGTTTTCTTGTATGTGTTTTTAAACTGTATAGAGTTAGTTTGTTTGATTTCTTCATCAAGACCATTCCACAAGGTTCCTCCACAGACTGATATGCACATGCTTTTTACTGTACTGTAGTACATACACAAGTTGTTAAAATGTAGTTTTCCTCTTAGATGATATTTTCCTTCTTTATCTTGAAACATTTTTTGAATGTTTTCAGGCAGTGCATTATTTCTTGCTTTGAACATTATTATTATGGGCATGCCAAGTAGTGGCATGGCCATATTACAATCGTCCAGAATGGCCCAAAGGGCAATGTTGCTAGCATTTTGCTGACAAGCTAAAGTCTCAAAATTCCCACTGCGCACCAGCGGGTGTACAGCATGACCCCGCTCTAATGTGGAGAATAAAAATCCCCCAAAAATAAAACACGGCCGGAAAAACCTGAAAAATGAAGGCGATATATTAGTATACAGAAAAGGTTTCCCTTTTCTTCTTCTTATTATTATTATTCGGCACTCTTTTTTTGTCCGTTAATACGGCCAGAACCGCAACGTGCACCCATGCATGGCATACATCGTTGGATGCGTCTCCATCGTGCCTCAATGGGCCTTACGTTTCTCAGTCAAAGGTGTTACCGTGGCAATGCTATATGCCAAAAAGCAAAGAAAAAGGCGAAAATTCGGACGCTTATTGCTCGGCCGAACTTTATCGTAGAGACATCGTTCAAACTTTCAAACACTCGACCCAATTGGCACTAAAGGACCGTACAAGCTCATTATGCCAAGTATTACAGTTTTTGCGATATTTAACTTTTTTTTTTTTTTTATTTATATTTGACTTTGGATGCTTGTTGCTAGGCAACAGATTATCGTAGAGGCATTGTAGAAAGGTTCCCAGACTCGGCACGCTGTGGACTTCAACATATTCAAATTTCATGAAGCTGTGATTTAAGGACATTTTATGTCAAAATCCATGCCAAGTGGCCCCATTCATTCGGATGGGGTTTTTTACCATGGTGAAAAGAAAACCTATCCGTTAACGTAGCCTGAACCGGAATGTGCACCCATGCACGGCATACATCGTTAGATGCGTCTCCATCGTGCCTCGATGGGGATTACTTTTCTCAGTCAAAAGCGTTACCGTGGGGACGCTAGACGCCAAAAAGCGCGCCCCATTATTAACTAGTGGGAGCACAGGAATTAATGCAATACAACTGTAAACACCTCAAACTGACATAGAACCACCCCGAACACAACCACTACAGCCCCAAACCAAAGCAGCAAGAGGGGACGACTGGGCAGTACGGCCCATATCAAAATTTCCTGAAATTTTCTCGTTATCCTTATTTCTCTTTATATAGGTTGATACTGGGTGCAATACATACTGTATGCCGTGTTGTAGTTAGTTTCCACAACACAGGGCTTCATGTTGGCAACAGCATCTGTCGCTATACGTGTGACTCTGCAACGCCTCCCTCCATCAGGAGGGATGCCTTTACTCCAGCTACGCTTTGAGCTGCGTGAGTCTCTGGAAATTGAGCAACACTCAGGGGAACTCTGGCCATTTCATGCTTACTTTCATTCCCAAAATGGCAGGTGAAAGCCAGATGTGCACCGAAGCTCGCTGAGGTCCACACATCATCAGCAGAGCTAACAGCTGCTCCCTTTAGATCTCTCCTTTACATTCTCCTGTCTCCATTTTTGCCCCAAACTGTTCCCAGATAGATAAAACATGAGCGAATCAATGATTCAAACATTGAATCCATGTTGAAGCCGGCAACAAACAGAATACGTTGATTCAGCATTGATTGGATGTTGCTGTATAGCACAATTCAACACAAGGTAATTCAAAGTGCTTTACATCAACATTAAAAGCAGCAAGACACAATTAAACAGTAAATAACACATAAAATGAAACAATGATTAGAAAAGAGGTAAAATAATAAAAAGCACAAGTTGTTCAAAGGTAAGGGCAGTAGATCCAGCAGGTACATCTCATTTTTACAATGGCAAGAATTACGTTTCTATACGGTCAAAACGTACAAGACCGGGTCAAATACAGTATTACAAAAGTAATCTGTGCCGATTCGTGCGGTGAATCAGACCAATTTGACAATTCTATGCCACAATGCCTGCATTCAGGGCTTATCATTAATCAAAACTTAACCAAAAATCAACCTTTTTGACCATAATTGAACATTGGATTAACACCTTTTTCTATCTGGGTTAACATCAAGACCTGAGAAGTAGAAATTATGCCTGCTTTACAAAATATTTAATCAAAACTGATGTATCTCAGAAGGATGAGGATTTTCAGGGGTTCATATAATAACAATAATTAAAGCTGCAAGCAGCGATGAACGGGCCCTCGCACCCTTGTCCACGTTCAGGCTGCAGTGGAAGCTTGTATGACTTGATGTAGATTCTTCAGGACTGGATATTTAGCGGATGACACCACCCACGACACAACAAATTCCTAGCAGTTGGTTTGATGTAGTGTGAGAGGGTTCCGAGATTGGCAGATCTGGCTGGAGGATTTGGGAGTGGCAAATAAAATAATTTCTGTTTCATCATCGTTTAATTTGAGAAAGTTTTGGGATGTCCAGGAATTGATGTCGGAAAGACAGGCGGTGAGTTGGGTGAAACTGCTCTGATCGGTGGCTCTTAATGGAACATATAGCTGAGTGTCGTCGGCATAACAACGGTACTGTATGTAAGAATATATATAAGAATATATGGAAACTAGTGATGCACCGAAATGAAAATTTGTGGCCGAAACCGAAACCGAAAATAATAATAAACACTTGGCCGAATACCGAACAATAGAGAACATGGTTCTTCAGCAGTTTTTCATTTATTTTGCCAATTTTTTCACCATTGCATGAATCAAATACATTTCATTTAGGCATGCTTTTAAAAGAAAAAAATCTTTTACAAAATTACAAGGTAGAAAACATTTGTTGAACATAAAAAACTGAAATATTTTTAATTTCCCAGCATTTCTTAAATATTCCAGCAACATTATACCAGCAAAGAATAATAGCAAATTTATCTACGTGAGATTATAGTGTTAATAAATGAATGAGTCAAACAGTGTTAGTGCGTTTGCGGGCTAGTTTTTCAAACCATCGCTGCTCCAGTTCAATGCCACCAGCATAAAGTGTACGATGCCAGCTGCTACGGTTTTCAGCCATCCTTTCCCAGCTAGATGTATCGACATTTAACGCTTTCATATCGCGTTTCGCGACATCCTTGAAGCGAAGAAGTGGACGTACTCTCCTTCGCACACCCTCACAAAGCTCGCCGTAGAGGATGCACTTGGGCAGCCGGTAGTCTGGCATTCTGTGCAGGTGACCAAGCCAACGGAGCCTTCTGATCTTCAGAGTTTGGAAGAGAGATTTGCTGCCAGCCCGTTTCAAAACGTCTTCGTTCGTGACCCTGTCCTGCCACTTAATTCCCTGTATGTGCCTTAGGCAACGCATATGGAAGGAGTTCAGCCTTTGTTCTTGACGGGCATATGTTGTCCATGTTTCCGCACCATATAACATAATACTAAGAACGCACACCTTACTGTGGTGGAGGGGTTTGTGTGCCCGAGTGATCCTAGGAGCTATGTTGTCGGGGGCACTTTCGCCCCTGGTAGGGACTCCCATGGCAAACAGGTCCGGGGTGACGGGCCAGACTAAGAGCGGTTCACAAGCCTTACATGATGACAAATAAACCAAGGACCGTTACGTCGCCCGGATCGGCGTCACCGGGGCCCCGCCCTGGAGCCAGGCCTGGGGTCGGGGCTCGTAGGCGAGCGCCTGGTGGCCGGGTCTTTGCCCGTGGGACCCGGCCGGGCTCAGCCCGAAACGGCGACGCGGGTCCGCCTTCCAGTAGGCCCACCACCCGCAGGAAGGACCATGGCAGGCCGGTGCATTGTGGGCTGGGTAGCAGTCGTGGCGGGGTGCCTCGACGACCCAATCCCTGGACATCAACCCTCACAGTGGGGACATGGAATGTCACCTCGCTGGGGGGGAAGGAGCCGGAGCTTGTGCGTGAGGTTGAGAGATACCGGCTAGAGATAGTCGGGCTCACCTCCACACATAGCTTGGGCTCTGGAACCCAGCTCCTTGAAGGGGGCTGGACCCTCCACTACTCTGGAGTTGCCCAGGGTGAGAGGCGGCGGGCTGGTGTGGGCTTGGTTATAGCCCCCCAGCTCAGCCGCCATGTGTTGGAGTTCACCCCGGTGAACGAGAGGGTCGCTTCCCTGCGCCTTCGGGTCGGGGATAGGTCTCTCACTGTTGTTTGTGCCTACGGGCCGAACAGCAGTGCGGAGTACCCGGCCTTCTTGGAGTCCCTGGGAGGAGTACTTGATAGTGCTCCAACTGGGGACTCCATTGTTCTACTGGGGGACTTCAACGCTCACGTGGGCAATGACAGTGATACCTGGAGAGGCGTGATTGGGAGGAACGGCCTCCCCGATCTGAACCCGAGTGGTGTTTTGTTGTTGGACTTCTGTGCGAGTCACAGTTTGTCCATCACGAACACCATGTTCAGGCATAAGGGTGTCCATCAGTGCACGTGGCACCAGGACACCCTAGGCCGGAGGTCAATGATCGACTTTGTTGTCGTTTCATCTGACCTTCGGCCGCATGTCTTGGACACTCGGGTGAAGAGAGGGGCTGAGCTGTCAACTGATCACCACCTGGTGGTGAGTTGGATGCGCTGGCGGAGGAGGAGGTTGGACAGACCGGGCAGACCCAAACGGATTGTGAGGGTCTGTTGGGAACGTCTGGCCGAGCCCTCTGTCAGGGACATCTTCAACTCCCACCTCCGGGAGAGCTTCTCTCGGATCCCGGGGGAGGCGGGGGACATCAAGTCCGAGTGGACCATGTTCTCTGCCTCCATTGTCAACGCGGCGGCTCGAAGCTGCGGACGCAAGGTCTCCGGTGCCTGTCGTGGCGGCAATCCTAGAACCCGGTGGTGGACACCGGAAGTACAGGATGCCGTCAGACTGAAGAAGGAGTCCTACCGGGCTATGTTGGCCGGTGGGACTCCTGACGCAGTAGATAGGTACCGGCAGGCCAAGCGGGCCGCGGCTCGGGCAGTCTTGGAGGCAAAAACTCGGGTCTGGGAGGAGTTCGGGGAGGCCATGGAGGAGGACTTTCGGTCGGCCTCGAGGAAATTCTGGAGGACCGTTCGGCGCCTCAGAAGGGGGAAGCAGTACTCTGCCGGCACCATTTATGGTGCTGGTGGGGAGCTGTTGACCTCGACTGGGGACATTTTCGGACGGTGGAAGGAATACTTTGAGGATCTCCTTAACCCGACTGACATGCCTTCCACTGAGGAAGCAGAGGGTTGGGGCTCGGAGGCGTGCTCATCCATCACCCAAGCCGAGGTCACCGAGGTGGTTCGTAAGCTCCTCGGTGGCCGGGCACCGGGGGTGGATGAGATTCGCCCTGAGTACCTCAAGTCTCTGGATGTCGTAGGGCTGTCTTGGCTGACACGCCTCTGCGACATTGCATGGAGGAAGGGGACAGTACCGCTGGGGTGGCAAACCGGGGTGGTGGTCCCTCTGTTTAAAAAGGGGGGCCGGAGAGTGTGTTCCAACTACAGGGGGATCACACTTCTCAGCCTCCCGGGGAAAGTCTACGCCAGGGTACTGGAGAGGAGATTACGGCCGATAGTCGAACCTCGGATTCAGGAGGAACAATGCGGTTTTCGTCCCGGTCGTGGAACACTGGACCAGCTCTATACCCTCCGCAGGGTGCTCGAGGGTTCATGGGAATTTGCCCAACCAGTCTACATGTGTTTTGTGGATCTGGAGAAGGCATTTGACCGTGTCCCTCGTGCCATTCTGTGGGGGGTGCTGAGTGAGTATGGAGTCCGGGGCCCTCTACTAAGGGCTGTCCGGTCTCTGTATGATCGAAGCAGGAGTCTGGTTCGCATTGCCGGCAGTAAGTCAGACTTGTTCCCGGTGCATGTTGGACTCCGGCAGGGCTGCCCTTTGTCACCGGTCCTGTTCATAATTTTTATGGACAGGATTTCTAGGCGCAGCCAGGGGCCGGAGGGGATCCGGTTTGGGAACCTCAGGATTTCATCTCTGCTTTTTGCAGATGATGTTGTCCTGTTGGCTTCATCAGACCGGGACCTCCAGCATGTGCTGGGGCGGTTTGCGGCCGAGTGCGACGCGGCAGGGATGAGAATCAGCACCTCCAAGACCGAGGCCATGGTTCTCGACCGGAAAAGGGTGGCATGCCTTCTCCGGGTGGGTGGAGAAGTCCTGCCTCAGGTGGAGGAGTTCAAGTATCTCGGGATCTTGTTCACGAGTGAGGGAACAATGGAGCGTGAGATTGACAGGCGGATCGGTGCAGCGTCCGCAGTTATGCGGTCGATGTACTGGACCGTCGTGGTAAAGAGGGAGCTGAGTCGAAAGGCGAAGCTCTCGATTTACCGGTCAATCTACGCCCCTACCCTCACCTATGGTCATGAACTTTGGGTAGTGACCGAAAGGACAAGATCGCGGATACAAGCGGCCAAGATGAGTTTCCTCCGCAGGGTGGCTGGACGCTCCCTTAGAGATAGGGTGAGGAGTTCGGAGTCGAGCCGCTACTCCTCCACATTGAGAGGAGTCAGCTGAGGTGGCTTGGGCATCTGTACCGGATGCCTCCTGGACGCCTCCCTAGGGAGGTGTTCCAGGCATGTCCCACCGGGAGGAGACCCCGGGGAAGACCCAGGACACGCTGGAGAGACTATGTCTCTCGGCTGGCCTGGGAACGCCTCGGACTCCCCCCGGAAGAGCTGGAGGAAGTGTCTGGGGTGAGGGAAGTCTGGGCATCCCTGCTGAGGCTGCTGCCCCCGCGACCCGGGAACGGATAAGCGGGAGAAGATGAGTGAGTGAGTGACTAAGAACGCAGGATTCATAAATGCGGCACTTAGTTCGTTCCGTGAGATAGTTGTTCTCCCAAGCTCTAGCTCTAAGGCGGTTGAATGTAGTCGCAGCTTTACCGATGCGGATTTCGATTTCTTTGTCCATTGAGAGATCGCTACAGATTGTTGAGCCGAGATAGGTAAAGTGGTTTACACAGTCCAGTGCTTTATCATCAACAGTGACTTCTGCGTCATATGGGGATCCCGTTTGGTGCATAACTACTGTCTTCTTTGTGCTGATAATCAATGCGAAGTCTGAACAAGCAACATTGAGCCTGTCCATCAAGCGCTGTAGGCCTTCTGTGGAATGGGACACTATTGCAGCATCATCAGCAAAGAGTAGTTCACGTACTAACAGTTTGTGGACCTTTGATTTGGCACGAAGTCTGGCAAGGTTATACAGTTTTCCGTCAGTTCTTGTATGAAGGTAGATACTGTCCGAATCCTCGCAATCACCGAAGGCGTGATGCAAGAGAATTGAGAAAAATATGCCAAACAAAGTAGGTGCAAGCACGCAGCCTTGCTTAACTCCGCTGCAGATTGGAAAGCTGTCTGAAGTTGAACCTTCGAAGGTGATTGTTGCAGACATGTCTTTGTGGAATGATTTTATCAATGCGAGTAGAGTTGGAGGACATCCGATTTTATCCAAGATGATGAATAGCCCTTCGCGGCTGACCATGTCAAATGCCTTGGTAAGATCTACGAAAGCTAAGTGCAGAGGTCTGTTTTGCTCCCTGCATTTTTCCTGAATTTGCCTCACAAAGAAAATCATGTCTGCTGTTGAACGGCCGCTCCTGAAACCACATTGAGATTCCGGGTAGACGCGATTGGCAAGTGTTTGGAGCCTTGTCAATACAACTCTAGCAAAGACTTTGCCGACTACACTCAGGAGTGAGATTCCGCGATAGTTGTTGCAATCACCTTTGTCACCCCTTTGCTTGTACAAGGATATGATGTTAGCGTTTCTCATTTCTACAGGAATGGAGCCTGCTTGCCAGCAAGTCACTAGCAGGTCGTACAGGTGAGGAATCATATCAACATCACATTTCAGGAGGTCAGCTGGAATGTTATCGGTACCAGAAGCTTTGCCTGAGGCTGTGCGTTTCAGTGCATCCCTTAATTCGTCTATTGATGGAAGATCGTCGAGGGCAAACATCTTGTCGAAAACTGGCACAGATGCTATTGCTGCATTACTGATGCTCCTGGGGGTGCTGTAAAGCTCTGAGTAATGTTCGACCCATCGGGAGAGTTGCTCTTGAGTGTCGGTGATCAAGACACCGTCTGCTGATTTCAGTGGGCAGACTTTTTTCGATTGTGGGCCAATGGCTTTCTTTAAGTTGGAGTAAAGTTTCCGTGCATCTCCATCTTCTGACGCTTTTTGCATGTCATCACAGAGACTGTTCCAGTATTGGTTGGCACAGTAGCGGGTAGTTCTTTGCAGTGCTTTTTGTGCAGATTTGAGTGCGGCGAGAGAACTCCTGGTTGCACACCTTTTGTAGGCCTGATGAGCAACGTTTTTCGCAGCAATCAGTGGTTCTAGGAGAGCTGAATTTTCAATTTGCCAGTCCTCTCTTTGTTTTTCAGTTTTTCCGAAGGATTCTAAAGCAGAGTTGTAGATGGCTGTCTTCAGCGTGTTCCACTAACGATCAGGCTCGGCTTCTGGACCAGGTTCCGCAGCACTTATCATTTGCTGAAGTTTTTGCTTGAATGTGGCTACATTTTCACTGCACTTCATTTTTGCGGTGTTTAGAGATTTCTTTTTCTGCGTAGTAGTAGATCTGTTCTTCGAAGGCAGACACATTCTTGTGAGTATCAGAGAGTGGTCTGTATCTCCGTCTGCGCTATGGTATGCCTTGGTGCTCTTAATCAAGTTGATGTCGCTTCTTTTGATGAGCACTAGGTCCAGTTGATGCCAGTGATGTGAGCGTGGATGTCTCCACGACACACGGCGTTCTTTCCTCTGCCGATACCAGGTGTTAGATACGCAGTACCCACGCTGGCTGCAGAGTTCGAGGACTCTCTGTCCATTTTCATTCATACTACCGACCCCAAAATGACCGATGGTGTCAGGGCAAGATTGGTGATCAGCACCTACTCTTGCGTTGAAATCACCAAGCAACACGATGCAATCATCTGGTGGGAAACTGTTCAGGACGATGTTAAGGCTGTCATAAAAACTGTCTTTGATTGCTGGTTCAGATGGGAGCGTAGGTGCATAGGCACAGACCAGATGGACGGTGCGGGACCTCTGATTCATAGAGATGTGCATGATCCTTTCAGATATACCAACGGGGGTGCTAATTTCCATGATAAGTTTGTTAGAAACAGCAAAGCCTACACCGTGAAGTCGGTGTTCACCTTCGGGCCTACCCTTCCAAAAAAATGTATAGTTCGCCTCCCGAATAGAACCAGACTCCGGCAACCTAGTTTCTTGAAGTGCTGCTATGTCCACTGCGAGTTTGGAGAGTTCACGGCCGATTAAGGCTGTCTTGCGGTAAGTGGCTTGGTTGTTGAGATTGCAGTTTGGGTCAGTTGTGTAGCCTGGATAGAGAGTGCGTGTATTCCAGCTACCGAGTCTCACATGTGAGTGAGAGACTTGTTTCATGTTTTGGCGAGTTTTCGATTTCTTTCTTGAAGTAGGTGATGATTAACGTCTGGGGTTGCTCCGACCACCCCATCGAAACACCAGACGTGGTGGGCCAGCACTTTATTGACCAGGGGCTGCCTGGCTTGAAGCGGGCGGTAGCTGGCCATTGGGACACAATGGTCCCTCCCACTGTCGCAGAAGACCCGTGGCCCTCTGTTTGTACACCAATTTAACAGAACTTATAACCCGTGACTGCCTTCTGCCGTGTTGTTTTTGCAGCATGGACATGCCGCACCTGAAGTGTCCTCTCCATTCATCCTTAAAACCTGCCCGGGCAACAGATCAGGGTTCCAGCGTTGCCCAAGCAGCAGGAACCACCCTTGACCTCCGCTAGCAGGCTCCAAGGAAAGACAGGGTCAGTACGTTGGTACTAGCATCGGCTGCAGGAGCTGCCAGAGCAGGGGAGGGCATCCACCTGTCTGCCTATCGGTTCTCCACACCTAGACTGGCTGCCGGCCAAGGCTGATGAGTCCAGTCTACCCCATATTTAACCCATATGTGGGACCCCAGCAGGTGCTACCACCCCGGGCCAGGGTGGACCTGAGAGCAATGACAATTAAGGGGTGGCTCCACACTCCCCAAAACTCCAGTTTTCCCAAACCAGAGCCTTGTAACTGGGTGCAGTTTTATGTCTTACCCAGGACAAACCAGCAAAGAACAATAACTTAAAATAAATAAATTAGCTGGTGAATCTGGTGAAAAGAAGCAGTCCATCACTCCTCAGGATAAGAAGGAAACCTGAGCTCAGTGTAGGGCCCTCCCTGGGTTGGCAGAGGATGGCAATGCCCAGGACTGTTACTTAGGTATAAGCACTGGGTGATGAAATGGGTAAAAAATCGGGGATAAAAAAAAAAATATATATAAAAAAATAAATAAATAAATAAATTAGCAAAATACATTTTTTGGCCATCTTTGAGCTTACGTTAGGCTTAACTGACTGAACATTGTAACATAGGCCTTAAAACAATAAAAATGCATTAAAGCGCTCAGGGTTTTTCATCATTTCAAATGATAAATCAAACTTGTAGCTGAAAGACTTTGCAGATGTTTCCCCTCTAGATATTTGAGCAGAACATTCATCAAACAGCCATTCTTGTATTATTCTTTGCCACTCTAAAATACTTCCACACTGCTGACATGTTTGCACCACTTCTCTCCACGCTCTTCGCTGTTTGATTTCGTCATCTAAACGCACCTGTAATAGATTGATTTATGTTGTTTTGGTTCCACCTCCTGGTGAATGTTAGTTAAATTCTTATGTGGTTAGTTTTTGGTTGGCCAACGATTTATGTTTGTGGTGCAACTGTTACGGAGCGGCCAGTCTATTTCCTTATATTACAACGCCGTTATTAATTGTTCGTTTTTTTCCCCACTTCCACCGAACACCGAAAGTGTTTTTTTATCCATTTTCGGCCGAACAATTTCGGTTACCGAACAATCGGTGCATCACTAATGGAAACCTGACAAAGTTTAGTGCTGAAATAAAGCCACAAAAGGGTCCTCTGAACTAAAGTTGTAGTTCTCGAGAGCGGTCTCACCCAAACAAGTACCGTATTTACAAAAGACAAATTGAGAGAACGGCCAAGCAAGAGACCAATCAGAAGTAAATGCACCACTACACCTACAGGGGGAGCCAATGAGTTCCTCAGTCCTGCTTTAAGCGGAGTTAAGGTTTCCGGGGTTTGACTGTAAATTAGCCTGGACGGTACTGGGTCAGCGTGTTCCTGCAGGTACTCGGTTGCACGCTGCCGGCTGAACTCGTTCACCTGTAACCAAGGGCAGCTGTGACTTCATAAATTAATCAACGTGGAAATGCAATCAGAGAGCACGTCCTCTGAAAGTGGCTTATTTTATAATATTAATGAGTGGGATCTGGGTCAACTTGGCTCATCCTTTTGCCCCGTCACACAATCACCAAAGTTTTCTGGAAATTATCCTTGACTATTTCTGCTAAAGACTGAAAATAAAGCATAGAAAAAAGGGCTGCATGCATCACATAGACATACAAGTATCCATTAAAACACAACAGCGTGCATACATTTGCATTTCACTGTAAATGATTCTGTGACCTGTTTACCATGTCAGTACCCCGATGTAACTGCCTGCATAATCCTCCCCTGATTCTTTTATGACCACATCCCAGATGGAATTATGCTGGAACAACATTTAAAAAGTACTGAATATTTGTGTCTCACACTGGGATCAAACTTCAAGCTCTTGATGGACGATATTAAATAATTTGACTGTTTTGAAAACAAGCACATTTATTTATAAAATTCTGTGCCTTTGCGATTGTGGATTTTTATGTAGTATTATTATTAGGGCCTGAGCACTGACAGTGCAAAGTAGGAATGGGCGATATTTTACCGTTCACGATAAATCGTGAAAAAAATTCCTCACGATAAGAATTTATTATGTCGCGGTAAAAACGATAAATTCTCGTTGATGACGTTTTTGTGTAAAACTGATTTATGGTTCTGTGTTAAATCCACACACAAGGTACGTGAAGGAAGGAAGGAAGGAAGGAGGGAGGGAGGGAGGGAGGGAGGAAGGAAGGAAGGAAGGAAGGAAGGAAGGAAGGAAGGAAGGAAGGAAGGAAGGAAGGAAGGAAGGAAGGAAGGAAGGAAGGAAGGAAGGAAGGAAACAAGGAAAGAAGGAAGGAAGGGAGAAAACAAGGAAAGAAGGAAGGAAGGGAGAAAAGAGGAAGGGAAGAAGGAATGAGAGAGCAGGAGGAAGGAAGGAAGGAAGGAAGGAAGGAAGGAAGGAAGGAAGGAAGGAAGGAAGGAAGGAAGGAAGGAAGGAAGAAAAGGAGGAAGGAAGAAAGGAAGGAAGGAAGGAAGGAAGGAAGGAAGGGAATGAGCCTGAAAGAAAGAAAGAAAGAAAGAAAGAAAGAAAGAAAGAAAGAAAGAAAGAAAGAAAGAAAGAAAGAAAGAAAGAAAGAAAGAAAGAAAGAAAGAAAGAAAGAAAGAAAGAAAGAAAGAAAGAAAGAAAGAAAGAAAGAAGGTGGAGTTGAATTGGTATTTTTTTTATCGTCATTTTTATCGTTATCGGGATAAATGCCAAAAATGATCGTGATACATTTTTTAGTCCATACCGCCCATCCCTAGTGCGAAGGCCCTATTGTATCTGTAGGAATTTTTCTCGTTCTCGTTTTTCTTGTTTTTCTCGTTTTTATTTTTCCGACAAAATGAGGGCCTTTTTGCTCCACTAAACGAGTCCCAAAAGTCACCAAATTTTGCACCAATCCAGGCCTGGTGAAAAATGTGATATTTAATGGTTTGCATTAATGGGCGTGGTAAAATGGCTCAACAGCGCCCCCTTGAAAACTTCGTGCCTCAAGCCCCACAATACGGTTTGACGTACATGCACCAAAATCGGTACACACCTGTATCATGTCACAACTTAAAGAAAAGTCTCTTGGCGCCATGGCCCAAACCCAACAGGAAGTCGGCCATTTTGAATTAATTGTGTAATTTTGGGACAATTTATGCCATTTCTTCGGCCGTTAAAGCGGCCCGAACCGTAACGTGCACCCAGGTGTGTTATACATCAAAATGTGCGTCTCCATCCTGCGACGACGCGCATTACTCCAAAAGCTACAAAAGATGATGACTTCATGGTATCGGGTCTTCAAAGTGTAGAAGATAATGATTCTTACCTCACATGATTCCTCAGTATAATTTAACGATGAGTGACATGATACATCCAAATTTATGAAGTCAACTTCCTTGACTAACAATCAAAATACACATTTTTATAACTGTATATTTGTAAAGGCCAGACTCTTTTTTGTTAATGAAAAAGGTTACAAATCCCCACCTTTCTTATTTAACCCACACCGGCTTTTATGGGCTGTTATATTTTACCTGATTTAATGTTGCAAAGCTACCTGCAGCTGTATTTTATTTATGCATTACTATTTTTTTTTATTGCAGATAAAATTTGAGTCATACTCTTAACAAAACCATTTGGCACGTGCAAATAATTTTTCTTGCAGTGAGTGAGTAAAAAACACACTTTTTATTTATTGTTTTACTTCTGGTTCAAAAATTAATGGAGCTCAGACGGTAATAAATGTTGAAATATGACGGCTTTAGTATCTTATTCATGATGCACATGCCTGCATTTGGGAAGGTAGGTGGGCCAGTTGTTGGCAATTCTTCAGGAAATTATTGATCAGATCATTCAGGTCTTCTCTTCACACCTGATTTTGTGGTGAACTTTGGTTTTCAAGCGCGTTTTGGTTACTAATTTTGGTTTATGTGTTATGTGTGTGATACAGATGCCTGTGATAGCCGGCGATCTGTCAAGCATGTAAACTGTCTCTGACCCGGTGAACCTTAAGGAAATCTTTAGCATGGTGTGAGGCTGAAGAGGATAAACACTTTAAAAAATAGATGGGTGGATGTGTTTATGAGGTCTAAACAAAGCAATGAGAAGAATGTCGCCATCTCAGTAACATCCGACCGCTATCTGGGCCCTATTTTTAGAGATAAACTAAATATTTGTGTACTGGGATTCATTTAGATTTAAAAATAGCAAAAAATAGCAATTTTCTGATACAGTCTTGTATATTTATGGTTTTATTTATTTATGTTTTTTGTTGCTAGATTGTCTGATGGGTGAGGTAGTCCAGACTAAATGCAGCATTTTCTTTGTTCTGCAGCAATATTGCTGCAAAAATGCACTTGAAAAACACTAAATATTATTGTTTGACTGGTATCATTAAACTTGAAATGACTGTCATGTTTAGTGATGGTTTTGAGCTGTATAGATAACATTAATTTGAATTTCTATGTTTTATTTTCAGGGTCAGAAACATCTGTTGCTAGATTGTCTGATGGGTGAGGTAGCCCAGACTAAATGTAGCATTTTCTTTGTTCTGCAGCGATATTGCTGCAAAAAAGCATTTGAAATATACGTTAATATTCTTGTTTTGCTATTATCATTCCGCTTGAAATTATGGGAAAATGCATAATTTAGTGTTGAATAACGTGCCAGGCATGTGCACCCCCTCTGATCTGAGATGCACCGTAGTCATCATTTTCTAGAACCGGCCCTGATGAGGGGACAGTTTAAAAAGAGTTCTGTTGTTTAGATATCTTACGATAGATTCAAGCTTGATGTTATATTCAAATCTAAAGTTACATATTATCTTATAGCAAGTTAACTGAACAAGGCAGTTGTAGACAGACCAAATGTTTCTTTAAGGTATTTACAGATGCATGATTGTCCAGTGAAAGGGACATCATGGTATAAGTTTGTAAAAAATGGAAAAAATAGAAAAATACACATTTTGTTGCTAAAGATATGGTCCAGGTTTGATCCCAATTACTTGCTCATTTCCCACACTTGTTTCCTCATGTTTACATTTCTCTATTCTTTATTTCATTCATTAAAAGAAAAACAAAACAATTCAATGTAATTACAACAAATCTCTTTCCTTGAATGAAAGGGAACAGAAAGAAGACTAAGCTTATTTTATCTGTCCCTTGTTACCCTGCGTTCACACTGAAAGCGTAAAAAATCTCCTGACGCCAGCATCTCTCAGTGGGCGGGGCTAAAGCTACAGTTGGCGGGGCTAAAGGTGCCCTGCAGAACTGGAGGGAACCAGTGTTGTCAACTTAGCGACTTTGTCGCTAGATTTAGCGACTTTTCAGACCCCTATAGCGACTTCTTTTTAAAAAAGCGACTAGCGACAAATCTAGCGACTTTTTCTGGTGTTGGAGACTTATCTGGTGGGCAGAGCAGACAGGAGACCCTCACCACTCCGCGTCCAGACTGCAAATGAAATGCGCTTGCTAAAGCATTAAAATCATTAAATGTTAATGTTGAAATTATTTTTGTACATTTGTAGTTTTAAACATATTTAGGGTGTTTTTTACTCACTTTTGTCTCTCCCACGACCTTATTCCTCTCTCCTACAGCGTCCATTACAGTTATATGCAAATTTCCAATTATGCAAATTAGGCGATGACGTCATTTAGCGACTTCTAGCGAATTTTGGGACAGCCAATAGCTACTTTCCTTACTGAGGAGTTGGCAACACTGGAGGGAACAGTGTATACAGTATAGTGTTACCTTTTTTATCTTCAAGTTGGACCGACCGGTGTTCTGCCAATTTCTGCTCCCTGCCGAGAAATGCTACTTTGTGGTTCTGCGCATGCGCACAGTCGATTTTCAAAGTTTGATTGCCACGCTAAATAGATAATATGGGATGTTGAGTATTTGATCCTTCAAAAATACACGACCTAAAATGTGTGTGTGAACCACTGTTCCTCAAAGCTTTCTCTCCTAAATGTATTTAGATGCAACAGCCTTTAATAAAAAAGTAAATTAAACAAACAGGAACGGTAAGATCTGATATCCATGGTTTTTCTTGAGCCTAAAAAGTGACTTTTAGGAATATACCGGCGTTTCTTCATCAACGCTACTTCCAGCAACCTCCTAAAAGTGCCAAGAAGCAAATATTGATTTAGAGCAACTTGTGAGTTTAATCACCTCCTCAACCTTAGCTCCACTGATGCAGACGGAGGTCAGTCCATGTGTAACTTCAGCCACAAGCTCCAGCAGACGTGGACACTTACCGGAGCACAAATCACATCTTTTTATTGCTGAGGTCTCCACATACATGTATATGAAAGATCGCTCATTCTTTCACTTGGCTCCATCCCGCTCCATTACCTTCTTTTATTATGTTGTTTCTTTGTTAAATGTTGGTTTTATTTCTTAAATGCAGTCGGACAAAGGCTGTTTGACCCTACTCTCTCACCTTTAGCTCACGGTTGATGTTCTCCAAAACCCCCGGACAAAATTAGTGAAAAGGTATAAAAAGGTACCAGTCAAACTCGTGGAGGTAATGGTTATTAAGTGACGGTGGGATCTAAATTCAATCATATTATGATCCTCCTTTGTTCCTCTCAGGATCGCCATATGACACCCCCACCCCTATACGGCAAATTAAATCCAGACTGTCGGTGAAGAGATTTGCGTTCACACTGAAAGCGTCAAAAATCTCCCGACGCCAGCATCTCGCTGCTTGGTGCGTTCACACTGAAAACGGCATGCACTGTTGACGCCTGCAGTGGGCGGGGCTTAAAGCTGCGCTGCAGAACTGGAGGGAACAGTGGGAACAGCCTACACATCTTCAGTTTCCTATTTCACCATAGATCACACTTTGGGAACCTTCTTTATATTTTAGCATTATTTCTGCGTAGATAAGAGTGAGTTTGATGCTCCTTAACAAGTTTGGTCCGCAGATCAACATCAACCCAGCGAGCACTTGCTCCCGGTGGCTGATTTATGGTTCCGCGTCACACCAACGCAGAGCCGACGGCGTAGGGTACGCGGCGACGCCCACCGTACTGCGACCCTACGCCGTCGATTTAAAGCGGAACCATAATTCAGGCGAAGCTGCAGTCTGTCTGCGCTGATACTGACACACCGGGTCGGAGCGGATTTGGTCATGATGTTTAAACTGTGTTTTGTGATTAATAAGCACGGGTTTTAATTATTTTTCGTTGGATCAATCTAGCAAATAAAATCGTTGGGACCATCCAGCTCCTCAACCATCAGTTACGTGTTTCACATGTTCAGGTAAAAATGGCAGTCAAATCAGCAAAAATGTAATTTTGCTGGATGAAATATATTAATTCCTGATAAAATAAGTTTGTTAGTGACAGCTCTGCTCATATATGCATGTGAGTGAGTGTACGTTTGTGTGTACATGAAAGTACAATCAGCATTGAGGCTTCTCGCTTCGGGAATCCCGGTCTGTGATTGGACGACGCCTCGGCGTCGCCGCTGCTCATTTGCATAAAGTTCAGATTTTTCAACTTCAAATTGACGCAACGCTCCCGCAGCCTCCGCCGCGCCCGCCGCCCCGCCGCTCCTGCCGCCTCTCGACGCCCGTTTTCATAGACAATGAATGGCAGCCAGACGCCTATGACTCCCGTGACGCTTTCAGTGTGAACGGGGGGGTAGGCAAGGCAAGGTTTATTTGTAAAGCACAATTCAACACAAAGTAATTCAAAGTTCTTTACATCAACATTAAAAGCAGCAAGACACAATTAAACAGTAAATAACAAATAAAATTAAATAAAATGATAAGAAAAGAGGTAAAACAATAAAAAGCACAAGTTGTTAAAAAGTAAGGGCACTAGAGTACAACAGGTACATCTCATTCTTACAATGGCAAGAATTACGTTTCTATACGGTCAAAACGTAAAGAGACCGGGTCAAATACAGAATTACAAAAGTAATCTGTAACAATTCGTACGGTGAATTAAACCAATTTGACAATTCTACGTCACAATGCCTCCATTCAGGGCTTATCCATAACTTTGTAAGTATTTAATTTAAGAGTGCACTTAAATAACAAATAAAATGAAATAAAATTATAAGAAAAGAGGTAAAATAATAAAAAGCACAAGTTGTTAAACAGTAAGGGCAGTAGAGTACAGCAGGTAAGTATTCAATTCAACAGTCCGCTTCAGTAAACAGTAATGTTTTTAGGCCTGATTTAAAGGAACTGACAGTTTGAGCATGTAAATAGATTAATGTGTATGACCGGGTTTTCTCTTGACCGAAGCTTGAATTTTGTCCCTCACATGTTGCCGTTATACCAAGGTCTGCATGGCTGTCAAGAAAATGCATCATCCATCATACAACTCGCTGCATGCGTACAGACAAGACGTCACATAAATGTTGCATGGCCACAAATCAGATGTATATCTGATCTGGGACGACGCGCTGGAGTTCTGCATGGCTGTTTCAGGAAAGATATGAGGAAACGTAATTATTTGAGCTTTATCATCTTGAACACATTGTGTTTCTCTGTTATTGTGACTTTGATATTGATCAGTTCACATTTTTATGGAAAGAATCCAGGAAACGCGTGAGCGTCATAGGGCCCTCATACCTTTTTATTGCCACTTTATGTACTCAGTATAGTTTGGGACTCAGGTAAGACATTTTTTCTTCAGGAGGTTTGTTTGTTTTTTGTTTTATTTAGGATCCCCATTAGCATTAGCAACAGCATTAGCTATTCTTCCTGGGGTCCGACATACACACAACACAAATTAACAATTAATACATAACATACATACATTATACATGACAAACAAACTAACAATAGACACAACTCCCTTAGTCCCAAACAACACAGAGGATAAAACTAAATCCCCATCATTCTCAGACATAAATACATGGGAATTAAATCAAATAAGACACCGTCATAAACAATACCTGCCTGACCAACTTCCAATCTGGGTTAAGGAGGCTGACACCACCTCCACCTTTAAAACCAAATTTAAACATTTTCTGTTTAGTAAAGCCTATAGTTAGTGTTTAGTAAACCTCTAGTTGGTGTTAGTAAATCTCTAGTTAGTGTAAACTCTAGTGTATTAATCAGCAGGAGAGACCACGTCTCTCCAGTGTTAGCGTCGCTCCATTGGCTACCCCTTAAAATTCAGAATCCAATTTAAAATGTTATTACTTGCGTATAAAGCCAAAAATGGCTTAGCTCTGCATTATTTGCAAGACCTGATAGTGCCTTATGTCCCTGGCAGAGCTCTCCGTTCTCAGAGTGCAGGTT